>NC_082393.1:24655050-24673606 GCF_031168955.1 Gadus macrocephalus
TGATCAATCAATCACCTAAAGTTGACCATGTTGTCTGCCATCAGAACGAAGGTATGGATCCAAACGTTTGATTTGTGAGAGCATCCTGGGACGGAGAGTTGTGGCGTTAGCCAGAAGGGACCCAGCCAAGCCAAAGTGCTCTGACAGTTATAGGAACGGCGACCAGAGAACCAGGGCTGTTTATAGCCCTGGTAGAGCCCTCTGAAGCCACTGGATCCGGTGTCTCCTGGCTCCAGTCTCAGGGCCACAGTCCCATCCAGGCTGGCTCTGTCATCTACACGTACGCGCACACACACACGCACAGACGCGCGCGCGCACACACACACACACACACACACACACACACGTATACACACGTATACACACGTATACACATGAACACACACACGCACACATACACACGTTTACACAAACACGTCACGCACACACACTTATAAACACACACAGACACAAACGTATACATACACACACACACACACACACACACACACACACACATTGAAACACGCACACACACTGCTACAACTTAAGCTGAACTGCATATGCATGTGGATCCCCGGCCTGATGGAGGCGACTGGGTGTGTGCGGCATCACCCTCATCGTTTGAATGCAGGACAATAAGTGTCGGGCCACAGTCCGTCCGGATGGATCGATAGCCAGATAAACATATTGATGGATGGGACTTTGGCGGAGGGTGGGGGGGGGGGGGTGCTCTGTTGGCACCCCGTGACGAGCAGAGCTCACTGAGGCCCTCCTCTGTGTTTTAATGTGCAGGCTTTAAAATGCATGGAATAATGTTCCTCTTTCTAAGCAGAAGGATCCAGTATAAGTGATTCTCTCTCTCTCGCTCTCTCTCTCTCTCTCGCTCGCTCTCTCGTTGTCCCTCGCCCCCTGTACCTGTGAGTTCCGGGTACGATCCTCTTGACATGGGAGCCACGTTCAATGTTTAATGCTGTTTGTTTTATATTCCTGCCTCATTTCCTTATATAAAAATTTATGATGACATTCTCTACGTTTCCATAAAATATTCATAAATGTCATTACTAATATCGTCCATAGATCATCTAAATTGATCCTTCTGTCCGCTTTTATCTCTGCGACCCGGCGCGGGTCCATTAGATCTGACTAAAGACTGCCGCTTATACGCCACGATTTGGGTTCCAGGGAACCTGGGGATTCTCTGTGTGTGTGTGTGTGTGTGTGTGTGTGTGTGTGTGTGTGTGTGTGTGTGTGTGTGTGTGTGTGTGTGTGTGTGTGTGTGTGTGTGTGTGTGTGTGTGTGTGTGTGTGTGTGTGTGTGTGTTTGGAAGAGAGAGAGAGAGTGTTTACCGTGTGCACGAGTGTTGGTTATTGTGTTTCTCTCTCGTCTGTACTTTTGAGTCTTTGTTACCTTGTCGCGCGCGGTGGTGCAATCTTGTTTTTTATGTGCGCACACTAAAGATGTATGACCCGTTTGTCTGGGAGCTTTCACTCCCGATTCATCAAGACAGGGTCCCCTTTCATACACATCTCAACGCAGCGCAACCCTTCCTCTCCCTCGTGTTTCAACACACGCCGTGCTCCAGGTACGCTGCGCTTCACATGTTCCTTCCCATTATGCGATTGAAGTTCGGGATTCTCTCCTTAGATCTATATCTTAAACCAGACAATCTCCTGTAATTTATTCCACTGAACTGTTGCGTCACTCTTGGAGGTTAATCCCAGAGAACGGGATAAGAAGTCGCTCTGCAGATTCCTGGGTGCCGGTGTGATTCCCTCACCTTTTGCCCTCTCCAATCTTCAATGTATAATGAATGCCTCTCGCTCTCAGCCCGTGCCATGAAAAATGGAAATGTCCCATGAATCATTGACACGGATGTAATTGCCCGTACATGACGCGCGTTATCCTGCACGCCAATATATATGAGAATGGCTTGCATGGAGGGGTAGGATGCACAGAATAGAGGGGGAGACATCAGTCAAGGCCCCATTTCCTAACATTTACGTCATGCTCTCTATCCCTGTATTTCCTTTTTCCATATCTTATGGGCTCTGATCTCGGTCTGGGAGGTTGCCGTGTCTCACCTGTAGCCGTTGGTTTGAAACTGAGCTCACACTGTTCCATTGCTTTGCGTCTCTTTCTTCTGTGCTAGCCGTATGCTATTTGAAGAGCTCTGAAACGCCAGCCTCCTCTAAAAAAGCTCCTCCTAAAAGCATTATTTTCCCCTCCCAGTTATTCTCTCCAATCAGACTTCAGATGAAGATGTAGAGATGACTGTTCCTGATTAATGTTAGATTCATATCTTCGGTCTGAAGGCAGACGAGCTGAAACGTTGGTTGGTTGAACAGGGCTCTTCACTTCCTTTCTGTTCCGTATTTGTTTCGATCAGTCGTGTCGCTGGAGGCGGGTATCTGTTAGCGCGTAATTTGCAAACACTAATCGGCCAGCAGCGATAAGCTGTAAAGAAGTTTTTCATCCGTAAAGGTTTCAAATCAACAGTGTGCAGCCTCGCTACTGTTCAAACACAAATATTAAGACAGCTTCATCCACTGATTTCAGCAAATCGTAACTCCGCCCCTCGCCTCGTATGGTTTCCGGCCCAGGCTCTTTGCCGTCGCGCCGCAGAGGTTCTGCTGTAACACGGCAGCACGGCTGGATCTCAGATTACCATTTTGTAGACAGGTGCAAGGCAGTGGTGCCATCCGGGTTCACGCTCGGTAGGACTTGACTCGTCCTGATTAAAATGACAATCGGTTGTCTATATTCTCCCTTTGTCCTTGTCGGCCCCTTCCTGCATTCGCTGGTTGTCTGTTTTAATGATAGGGTCTGCCATGGAGTGTCCTTTGGCTGCACTTTTATGTCTGTGTGCATGTGTGTGTGTGTGTGTGTGTGTCGGTGTGTGTGTGTGAGTGAGTGTGTGTGTATGTGTCAGTGCGCCTGTGTGTGTGTGTTTGTGTGGGTGTGTCAGTGTGCCTGTTTGTGTGTGTGTGTGTGTGTGTGTGCTCTTGCGTGTGTGCATGCATGCGTACTGGTGAATGCGCGTGCTCATGTCTTCTGTCTCCTGTCCGCCTCGGTCACACAGAGATGAAAGATGAATTGGAGATTGTGACTGATGCAATTACGGCGCGGCTGATTGAAGGAGAGGCCAAATTATCACCGCCCTGATTGGGCTTTGTCTGGTCCGAGAGCACGCTACACTTTGATTAAAGTGTCACCAAAGTGTGTGTGTGTGTGTGTGTGTGTGTGTGTGTGTGTGTGTGTGTGTGTAAAAATAGGAATGTGAATGTTCGAAGGACAAAGAAATCAAGACGGTCTCTGTGACCTTTCCGTTTCCAGAGCCCCCACAGCATCACGCCTCCTGCGACTTTCCTTTTCGGAATCCGCTCAATGTCAACCGTTCAATATCGTATATTATGCTGCTTTATTTCATTTCATTTCTTTCCATGATTACGTTTTTTATTTTTTGAAGATCAATGCAGTAATGTGGTCCCCTCCCCTCGCCCCAAGGGCCTCAAGGAGGGGGTCCCCATCTCAGCCAGACCCCCTGCTGTGCCTTGTGCCTTCATCAGTGGCATCTCTCTAAAGCTGGTGTAGAACGAGTTACCCTGCTGGACCTTAGTAATGGCACTGCTGGTCGTCCCCTCTCCCCCACCCCTTCTTCCTCTCTGAAAACGGGATTATCTTCTCTCAAATGACTTCCCTTCCTTCTGATAGATGTGTGTGTGTGTGTATATATGTATATACAGTATATAGGCTTTTTTTGGACTTTCCATCCCCATTGCTCGCTCTCTTTGGGCTCCTACCCTCTCCTGCTGCACTGTTGCATCATTCCTCTTCAAACAACCCCTGCTTGGCTCAGCCCCGGCTTCAAACATACATTTTAAAGTAACCAAAACTATCTTATGATAGAAAAAAAAAGCCCTTGAGTCTTATTTGCCCGAACGGCCATGATCTCCCTCCACTCTCTCTCTCTCTCTCTCCCGCTCTCTCTCTCTCTCTCTCTCCGATCGCCCTCTCTCTCCCTCCACTCTCTCTCTCTCTCTCTCTCTCTCTCTCTCTCTCTCTCTCTCTCTGCACACCCCTCCCACTTCAAAATGTTGTTTGTTTATCATCATCGGAGCACTCTTCCTCCAGATTGTTTCGTCAGAATCAGCAGCAGAAGCAGTGCTTACATACTTGTGTGCGTGCGTGCGTGCGTGTGTGTGTGTGTGTGTGTGTGTGTGCGTGCCTGCTTATGTGCGTGTGCGCGTGCATCGCAAGATCAGTGTAGCTGCCGGTTGAGTTCCGTTTAATTCTCCTAACTGATGGCTGATTCCAGGAAAGGCTGCTGGCGGGGGACTTCACAATGGGAGGCTGGCGACGGAGCTCCTCCACACAGGTTGAACACATGCGAGACGCCCTCCCTCCCTCCCTCCCTCCACACCCGAGCCTCTCTCCCTAGATCCCTCCGAGCACGGAAGACGATCCTCCTTTACACCCCTCCATCCTCCTCATCCTTTCTCTCTCCCTTTCCCCTTGTCGCCTCTCTCTGTCTTTGTCTCTCTCCCCTTGTCGCCTCCCTCGCTGTCTCTCTGTCTCTGTCTCTCTCTCTCTCTCTCTCTCTCTCTCTCTCTCTCTCTCTCTCTCTCTCTCTCTCTCTCTCTCTCTCTCTCTCTCTCTCGCCCCTTCTCCAGTCGGTAATACAGGACCCTTAAATAATTACTCAGACATCCTCCAGAGTGGCCAGTCGGAGGCGAGAGCTTAGTGAAAGTTAACCCCTTCAGGAGACGGCGTCGGGCACACTCTGTCCTCCCGTCTGTCTGCATGCCTGCCCTCCCCCTGACAGTCTGTCTGTCTGGCTCGCCTCCCTGCCAGTCTTTCTCCCTCTCTCTCCTCTCTCTCGCTGTCTTTCCGCGGGCGTACAACCTCTGCAGCCAGCTGTTCAGAATAAAGAATCGGTTATCAAGTGGAAAGAACTGCCTTTTTGTTTGTTTTTCCGCTGGGAACAAAACATTGTAGACAAAGCGATGTATGAGTGGCAGACGCCAGCGGTAACAAGCCCCACTTGCACATTGTCCGGCGAACAACGGTTCTGCTCCGTGCTGCCTGGCAGAACGGAGGCGGCCACCTCGTGTGTTCGAACCTGCGTGTTCACAGATTAATGTTTAATATGCCTTCCAGCGTGTTTCACATGGAACTATAGGTGTCCAAATGGCATGGTGCTTGTTCTCGATCAAATCAAAGAGTTTGTATTGGAATGTAAATGGGCTGCACTTATACTTCGCTTTTCTAACCAGTGGCCACTCAGAGTCCTTTACATTATTGTCTAACATTCACCCGTTCACACACCCACGGCGGCGTCAGCTGTGCAGGGCAACAGCCAGCTCTTCAGGAGCAGTCAGGGTGAGGTGTCTTGCTCAGGGACACCTCGACACTCTAGGAGAGGCCGGGGATCGAGCTAGCAACCTTCCGGTTCCAGCTCCACCTCCTCTACTTCCTGAGCCACTTGCCGCCCATGTATGGGCAATAACGGCAACTTTTTAACTTGACCAATGGGAAAGACAGGCCTGGAAAGTGTGGAGGGGGAATCAGATTATGGTGTTTTTGTTGTTAATGCTTTGCATCTCAGCATTTGAGACAGGCTCTGACACCCATCGAAATACCTGGAACCTTTTTTAATGGTTTATTTAGTTGGGGGACAGGAATGGCATCCAAACAGTGTGGTCAACACCCAGGCACTGGGCTGATTTAAATCACCGCAAATCAGCAGTCGCCATACTGACTGCATGGCTCAGACGAGGAAGGGTATTACCATTTGATCACATTATATAACCCCTTTTGTGTTTATGAAAAATAGAAGAAGGAAAAAAAAAGCCTGTTTTGCCTCTAAATCATCCCCCCTTCCCACGGCGCAGTTATTCAATTAATCTGTCGAGAATTCTGCAAGCTTAGGTTTCCTCGCGTTGTCACCACATTGTTGATTAGCAGCGAGATTAACGGCGACGCGTGATGCTTTCCCTGCCCCCCCCCCCCCCCCCCCCCCCCCCCGTGACTTACATGCTCTGCGTAATGGTTTTAATGAAGGGTGCATAACGAGCCGGGAGAGACGGGTGCTGGCGCCGCGGAGCTGTCCGCCACCGCGGAGGTGCTGAAATAAGCTCCTCTCACTGGGGGGAACGTACCAGGGCCTGGAGCACAGAGGGGGGGAGGGGGGGGGGGGAGCACAGATATATTAAACAAACAAAGAAGCCAAACCACGCGTCCTCTTCACTCCAAAACCGATATAAAATAACTAACCTCAAGCTCAGCTCGGGTTTACGACGACTGCTCTGAAACGCGTTCGTGGAAAAAAATAAAAGCACAGCTGAATAACACCTCCAAGCCAAGGCTCTGGCGGTCGCCGCATGGGGCGGCCCGCAGAGCCCTCTGGCAGGCTGCACTCTCCCGCACTCCGCCTGCCAACCCTTCGGCTGGGCTGGCCCCCAGCGGGGGGGGGGGGGCGGGGGGCGGGGCCTGCTGCGATGTGGTAAGCACTGTCCCCCGCCGCCGCCGCGTGTGTGAAGGAGGTTGGAGGATCGAGCTCGCTCACAGCTTGAGGCCTGTTAATGCAGATGGCCGCCGTGCAATGGGTGAAGTTTGCGTGCCACCGCCATGAATATGTATGTGTTTAAAGCACATTTGTGGTGGGAGGCTTCTCCGTCGATTGCGGGAACATGGCTTGGAGTCAGCGCGTCCGTGGGCGTGAGGGACACTGGAGTGTAGCGAGAGGGGAGGGGATTTACTTGACTTCACATGTCGTTTTTCTCCTTATGGCGGAGACAAGCACATGAATATGGAGCATTGGTGCAAACTTCCTCTGGATGTATTTACTTTGGAGGAGGTAGTGGGAATGCAACGGACACGACGGTTGGACCAGCTGTTGAGTGAGTCGTGTGTGACGCGCGCTGACGTCCCAGCGTCCAAACACTCTGTGTCGACGTGATTGGACAGATCTCTGTCCTTCCTCGTTTGGAGAGAGTTCTCAACAAACCTGTGCACCCACACCAAACACACACACCCGCACGCGCGCACACACACACACACACACACACACGAACACACACACACACACACACACACACACACACACACACACACACACACACACACACACACACACACACACACACACACACACACACACACACACACACACACACACACACACACACACACACAATTTCAGATTTCATTTCGAATCAAACTGTCAGGTCACATCCAGAGCTGAATCTTGCTCTAAACGGACCTGACTTTTTGTGGTTGAACCACAGAGGAAATCAAAACTGAATGGATTTTCTCTGCGTAGAGTTTGCAGGGCTCTGATTGCAGAGGTTTTAATAATGTAGAGTTCTCATCCCTGCCCCCCCCTCCTCCCTCTGTCGAGTGTATACTGTATACAGTGCAATGCCTCCACTAATCAAATTCTCTTTTTTTTTCTTCTCTTTCCCCCCCTCCCTACCCCTTACCCTATGCCATCGCCTCTGGTGCATCTTCAACATCAGGTAAGAAATTGTGCTATCATTCAACTAATCAATAGCAATATAGCCTGTAGCTAGCTGCACACTGACACTTTGTACACCCCGAGATTTAGATGAGTGCAAATAGCAGCGAGGATATTTTACGCACCAACACCAACAACATTATCACAGTCCAGGTGGAGCTCCACAGTAAAGCCCTCCCTTACATGTTTCAGTTTGGCTCTTTCATCAGCACAAGCTCTCGCTCGAAGTGAACGAGCCATGTGAGCTAAACGACGCAGCACACATGGAGGGAGAGAGGGAGAGGGAGAGGGAGGGGGAGAGGGGGAGAGGGGGAGGGGGAGAGGGAGAGGGAGAGAGAGAGAGGGGCTGTAAGCTCAGTGAGAAGCAGCTTAGCACCAGGGTCCAGGCGAGTCTCCCACCGCCTCGGCCCCTGGTGGGGTGGTGTGTGTGATGGCGTTGGTGGTGGTGTGTGTGATGGCGGTGGGGTGTCTGCTTAGCCTGCAGCTCTCCAGTGACAGCTCCCTCCCCCAGCTTATGACGAATGGCGCCGACCCCGCGCGGGCTAACAGGGACGTAATGGCTGTTGGTTCATTAGTAGGCCGGGTCACAGTGGGCCCAGCCCCACACACACACACACACCACTTTATTCTGCCCGTCCTGGGACCCCCACACACACACACACACACACACACACACACACACACACACACACACTCAAACACTCACTCACACACACACACGTACAGTGCACGTGTGACCCAGTGCCTGTATGCTAGCCCTTGGTGGACATGCAGAAGCACACGTGCAGGAGACCACACATAGGGGGATGCATACAGACACACACACGACAAACACAATCTTTCTATCTCCCTCTCTGACTCTCTCTCTCTCTCTATATATACACAAACACACACTTACACATCTTTTTCGCTCCTCTATCATTTTCACTCTAACTATCAGTATACACTTACACACACGCACACACACATACACACACACACACACACACACACACGCACACACTGACCGTACGTAATGACGCGTATCGATCTGATCCGTTGCCTCATTGTTGCCGCCCCCCCCCCCCCCCCCTCCCCCCCACCCACTCACCGACCCCATCCCTCATGGGATTCCCGTGCTTATATCCTAATTTTTCTTTACGTTGTCTTTCATTGTATTGATATTTCATCAGCTTCCTTATGACACAGTCATGAGGCCGCGTGAATTAGGGATGACCTCTTGACCCGTTGACCTTGGCCTGGGGGCCCGGTGTGGGGGTGCGCGTCACCGATGATGACCTGCCGCCACACTAGTGATCCCCCCCCCCCTTGATTGTCGTCGCGCTCTAATCCAAGTATTCCTCATCGATGCTGGGGGACAGCCCGACAACGTCCATACCTCTTCCTCCGGATCGATACGCCGGTCCGACGCCATTCTTCTGTGTCATCCTGTCCTTTGTTCCGCTCCGTCCTCGCACTCCCTCTCTCTCCCCCTGCCTCCCCCTGCTTCTCTCTCTCTCTCTCCATCCAACTAAGGGCTCTCGGAGGGCCCCGCTCCAAACTGCCGGCCCTGTCTGTCTATTAATAAATAGCATTAACCACCTGGCCCCGCGGGGACTATTCATTTTAAAGATGAACTACCTTAAAGTACAACACAAAGCCGTCTCATTTTTACTGCTTCCTCATTACCGCTCAGGGCGGCTCTGGACTCATCTCCTCCACCTCCCCCTCCCCCTCCTCCTCTTCCACCCCTTTCATCCCTCCATCCCTCGTTCTTTCTCATTTCCTGGCTCGGCCCGCCACACTGTTTTAGAAGGCCAAGGAGGCGAGCGCCGCATCCATCGTGAAATCAATTCAGGAAAAACACGAAAAATATTTACGATGGCTCCAGAAGCAAAGTTCACCCTTTACCTTCAGACGGACACAGGGTCGTCCCTCCCCCGCTTTTAAAGTACGCTATAAAGTCTCGGCCTTCGGAAAAACTCCATTCCAAATCCCAAACTTATTTCTGACTAGCGTCCAGGATCGGCTAATGACGCACGTGCCGGCGCATTGTGTTGTAGCGTGCGTGTATTCGTGTGATTACCATTATAATCAAGTTTATTCCGGAGTCGCCGTGCCATGCAGTACCACATAGCAATTACTGTTATGAACACACGGCGACAACTCTTTATCTGCACAATAAGCCGCTGTGATCCGTGACGATGTTAGTAGTGTGCCGCTGGCCGGCTGATTCATTACGGCAGAACATCCTGCCTGTCCTCTGCTCCTATCAGCCTCCTCCTAACTAGGGGAGCAGCATCCAGCCTGCTAATTCCAGAGGGCACTTCTTATGTCAGGATCAAAGAGGAGAAGCCACCGCGTCAACACGTGATTGGCTGCCTCACCGTGGTATTTTCGTCGCGAGGCTCGCGACCTTGTACTGTATTATGATAATTGTGATTTTTTGTTTCTTGTCGGAAGGCGGCTCGGAATCAGAAGGATTCGGAGTCGATGCACACCGGAAAATGTCTCCACTCTGCATCTCAATGTCAAAATGTTTGTTCGGAGGGGGTGCTGTGGGAGGGGGGGTTCGGGGTCGATCTCTGGGCGAAGCGAACAGTGGGGGGATAAAGGTTTGAAGTATTTTTTACAGGAACAGCCTCATTATCACCGAGCCACGCAGTTATTCCGTATGAAGTGCAGATAAAAGCCGCAGAAGAGCTGATAGTGAGGAGCACGAGAAATAAAGAGCAGGGCGCGGAGAAAAGCATATGGAAACGGGGGGGGAAAAAATAAAAGATGGAGCTGGAAGGAAAATAAAACGTGACGCGAAGGAGAGGAGGGGGATCAAAGAGATGGGGGGGGGGGGGGGAATCACCGTGGGTTTCAAAGGGAAAAAAAGAAAGGGAAAATGAAAAAGTTGTAGCAAAAGAGATCAAATTATTGGCAGCCAGGGCGGTTCCAACGGTGTAAGGGGTTTGTCAGCCCAGCTTAATGGTTAGAAGTCCTCTTTTCTCTCTCGCTCTCTCTGTGAAGTTCTCAAGACAATTTCGGAATTACTCAGTTCCAGCTGATTTTGATCTGCGTAATGTTTTAGCCTTTATTATGTACTTATGGTCTTGGATATCCCGTTCCTTCAATGTTCTCTTGTCATTAGTTAACCTCCCTCTTCCTTCTTCTCATATTGCTGTATAGTAGCCCGACGAAAACCTCCAATGAGGACACACGCATTAAACAAGGGAACACAGAAATGGTCATGCAAAGCATGTATTTCTGTTCCGTGCAAGAAGTAGACCTCTGTGTTTGTGTTTGTGTGTGTATGCACACGTGTTTATGTTAATGCACATGTGTGCATTGATGTATTTGTAATAAAAGTGTGCAGGTGTGTGGGTGTAGTGAAAGGGTGTCTACTCAATGTGTGTATGTGTCTAGGCACATGTGTGTGTGTACGTGTACGATGTGTGGACTGTCTCCTTCTCACCTCTGGAGAGCAGTCATGGCCTAGTGTGCAACGAGAGCAGCTGCCAGGCGGCGAGCAAATGGCGACAGCACCCCCCCCCCCCCCCCCTCGCTGACGTAAATCCCCCTCCCCCAAGAGACCGCGCACAGATGTCGTGCGCATGGTCGCACACTCACACCTACGCAAGGATTTCACGCGCAGGCGGCACCGAATTCGACGTGCGCACACGGAACGAAATTAAAGCAAGCCTTGATGTAAAGTCAGTGTATCGGGTCGTGTCGCTGGCGTTCGCACGCCACTATTGTGCGACTGTGACTTTGATTGAAGCGTTGACGCGCGCGGGGGACAAGCGCAGCCTCCCAGGGTCTCCCCTAGCAACGGGGCGCTGACAAGCCCCGCGTCTGTTGCTTCTGTTCATGGGGCTCCGTCTCTGATCAAAGCCGCGTCATTGCGTGCTTTTTGTTGTCGATGCCTTCGCCGTCGCCATCTGCCGTCCTTCTCGCCGTGGCGGGAAAAGGCATTGTTGTTCTGTCCGTCTTGACAACGCACAATTGCTCGCTTGAATCATTGAAAAAAAAAAGATTACAAAGAAGAATGGTTGCAGCACAATTGTCTTTTGAACTCTGTCTTACGACCCGCTGAAAGGCTGTTGCTATTTTTATTACTGATTGGGTTGTAATCGTGGTCAATGCTGCAACGTGACGCTAGAGGCACGGGGCATCGGGTTCAACCAAAGATGAGGGGAGATGCTTTGACGTTTGCTGAAGTGAGTGTGACGCATCAGCCAGACCAGCTGTAGTGGCCGCCGTGCATCCTGTGATCGTTGCCTCCTCCCTCCGTATGAAGACCATGTGGTCTGCCCTCAACCCCGCCTCCAGCCAATGAAAGTGCTTCTGATTGGTTCTGGTATCCCAACACGGCCAATGCATGTGCTCCTTCAAACATGCCCTGTGTGTGTGTGTGGGTGTGTGTGTGTGTGGTGCGTGCGTGTGTGTGTGTGTGTGTGTGTGTGTGTGGGTATGTGGTTCTGTGTGTGTGTGTAGTGTGTGTGTGTGTGGAGACAAAGTCAGTGACAGCGACAGACAGAGACAGGGAAGAGAGAGAGAGAGCGACAGCTAGAGACAGGGAGAGAGAGAGAGAGAGAGAGAGAGAGGGAGAGAGGGAGGGAGAGAGCGAGTGAGGGGGGTGAGGGGGGGGGGGGGGGAGGCTGGCCAGGGTTGTACCGACCCCTGGGACCCGGTGTGTGTGTGTGATGAAACATTCAGGTCGAGTTGCCAGAGGAGTGGATCCCCCGCTGTAAAATGAAGCCCTGGAAAAGCAATTTTCACCGGGCGAGAACTATTGCTTTCATTACGCGGCGGCGCCCGGCGCATCAAAGGCTTTATCTTACCAAGATAAACGTTATGTCACCGCGCGGCGGCGGCGGCGGTGGGAGGCTCTGAGCGCACATTTGCATACCTTCGAGATGCAGGTCATACACACACACACACACACACACACACATAAATGAACGCCCGCACACACACATACATGCAGGCATGCACGCACGCACGCACACACACACACACATACATACATACATGCACGCACGCACAGTCACACACACGCACGCAAGCATGCACACGACAGACGCCGTTGACATACGCACATACATACAACCGCACACACACACACACACAGACGCACACACACACACACACACACACACACACACACAATCAGATACAACCACACACACACACACACACACACACACACACACACACACACACACACACAATCAGATACAACCACACACACACACACGCATAAATACAAAAACACCATTAACACACACCAAACACACACCAAACACACACACACCAAACACACAACACACACACACACACAGACAGCCGCGAGGTAACAACATTATAAGTTGTTTTGGGTTCTAAGTATTTTACCCTGGATCCATCTTGCGATACGAGGCGTGCATCCCGGTACAGTGTAAGCGTCGGGCACAGCGAGAAAATGAAGACAAATAGTTAGCATTAATTGTACAGTAGCTGCACTAAGGCCTCTGATTAATGCCGCTGTTTGCTGATTCAGAGCCTGCGCGTTGATTTATGAACACTTTTACACCTGATTAATTTCCGCGTGGACACCGTCCTCCGAACGAGTGTGCGACTGAAAGCGTGCAGTAGCGTCACGCGCAACAACGGCTCAGAGGCCGTGGGAGTGTGTGTGCTTTTGTGTGCGTTTGTGTTTGTGCAGGTGTGTGTCAGTGTGTGTATGTTAATGTGTGTGCGTTTGTGTGTCTGTTTATGTAGTTGTGTGTCAGTGTGTGTGTGTGTGTATGTGTGTGTCAGTGTGTGTTTGTGTGTTGGTCAGTGTGTGTTTGTGTGTATGTATGTTTGTGTGTGTGTGTGTGTGTGTTTGCTTGTGTGTGTGTGTGTGTGTGTGTGTGTGTGTGTGTGTGTGTGTGTGTTTGTTTGTGTGTCAGTTTGTGTGTGTGTGTGTGTCTGTGTTTGTGTCTGTGTGTTTGTGTTTGTGTGTATGTATGTGTGTGCCAGTGTGTGTGTGTCAGTGTATGTGTGTGTGTCTGTAAGTCTGTGTGTTTGTTTGTGTGTATGTATGTGGGCGTGTGTGTGTGTGAGAAACAGAGGGCCACCCAGCCACTGTCTTGTGTCCGGACGTACGAGGCGTCACGTTGCATCACGCGGAAGGAAACCTTGACTCATGCCCGGGCTGATGAAGGTTATTGGGCCAAGGTGAGACCCAATGAACACTGTCACGTTGCTTTATGGGTGCTGTCCCGCTCCCCACTGACCCCCGCTCCGCCGGCCCGCACCGACCGACACGGCAGGCTGCAGCAGTCAGCACAATCGCCCGATAAGCTATGTGTAAGAGACATGTAGGGTGATGTGTGCGTGTGTGTGTGTGTGTGTGCGGTCGAGCGTCACACACACACACACACACACACACACACACACACACACACACACACACACACACACACACACACACACACCTGGTCTTTATTGGAGTAGTGTGTCTATATGTGTGTCTGTGTGTGTGTGTGTATGCGTGTCACTCCCATGTGTGTGGAAGCGTGTGTGTGTGTGTGTGGGCGCGCGTGTGTGTTTGTGTGTGTGTGTGTGTGCTCCCATGTGTGTGGGAGCGTGTGTGTGCGTGTGCACTCTTCGTGGGGGCCTGGAGTGGGCTATGGAGACGTACGGGTTAAGCAGATGTGTTGCTGTGTATTAGAGTGTCTCCTAACCTGTCAGACGGACTCTAGCGTCTCACTGGTCCCCCTCCATCCCCCCGCCCCACGCCCCACGACCCACGACCCCTCCGCGTCGCGCCCGGGGTCTCGGGAGAACTGAGTTTCTCGACGGGTAATAGAGATAACCGCCGTGTAATGGACTTCCTGTCGCATCCACTGGTGTCAGCCCAGCATGGCTGCCTGGTGCCATGCCTATTGATTCCTGATTGGACGCTGGGAGGGAGAAGACGTGTGAGAGGAATGTGGGGCTGGGTGGGGCTGGTGGGGGGGGGGGGGGGGACAGAGGCCCATGAGCTAATGGAGCCGAGAGGGCCAAGGCTGAAGGGAGGGGGTGGGGGCGGGGGCTGAGGGCGGGGCTGAGGGCGGGGCTGGAGGGCGGGGCTGGAGGGCGGGGCGGGGTCAAAGTAGGGACCGGCTATAATGGCCCCTGGAAGCCATGCTGTCCTTTCAGTCAATGACTCATTTCATTAGGATGATTTACCGGTGCCCTCTTTCCTCTCCTGGCCACTCACTGTTTGACTTTTTTAGTAGTGTCATACTTTCTCTCTCGCTCCCTCTGTCCCTTCCTCGCTCTCTCTCTCTCTCTCTCGCTCTCTCTCTCATTCTTGTACCCCCCTCTCTCTCCCCCCCCCCCCACCCTCCTCCCGTTCCCTTATACTCCTCCTCTTTCTGTCTCTGCATCTTTTCTTCCCACCAATGGGCAGCCGGGCGGGGGCGGGGCCATAACTCTGCGCGGGTCTATAAAAGTGTCAGAGGGGGCAGCGTGGATGCGCCGGGTGTTATAGGGTCAGCCTGGACTTCATTACCGCAATTAGGAACGGGGGCCGCTGGCTGGCTTCACGGAGGGCAGTGATCCACACATTCGCTGATCCGTGTTCCTTTCACCGGCCAACCGACCGGAAGGGAAATGGACGCAGAAACACGGTGTTTAATCCTGGAGCCGCCAGACCCCCGTTTTACAACATATTCTTTCCCCCCCGACCCCCCACCCTTTCAAGCTCACAGCCAATCAGAGCAGAGTCAAAGACTGATGATGTTTGTCGGGTTGATTGGGATTACTATAAAGGTGGAGATGTTTGTTTGTTTGCCTTGGCAGAAGAAATTAGGACTTAATAGTGTTGCATATAAAGCTCTACTCAACTTCTAATCCTGTTGGAGGGAAAGTTTGTGTTTGTGTGTGTGTGTGTGTGTGAGAAATGTGGGGGTGGGTCCAGAGAGAGAGAGAGAGAGAGAGAGAGAGAGAGAGAGAGAGAGAGAGAGAGAGAGAGAGAGAGAGAGAGAGAGAGAGAGAGAGAGAGAGAGAGAGAGAGAGAGAGAGAGAGAGAGAGAGAGAGAGAGAGAGAGAGAGAGAGAGAGAGAGAGAGAGAGAGAGAGAGAGATCCTATTTGTAAGAATTGATTAGAAGCCATTTTGTCCTTACTAATGTCGTCTGGGTTTGGACTGCATGTCTCAATCAAGAATACAAAAACAAGAATTAGTAGACAGGCAGTCGGACAACATCGAAAAACTTTTTTCAGAACATTCTGAAAATGATCAGTGAATATTGATAACAGATATTGAGTTAATAACACCTGCAGTATCAATAAGATGTGTTAGACTGCTGTCGATCTTCGTCACGTATTCGCTCTTACCTTGCCAATGCATCGACTTGCGTAATTTCTAATCAAGAAAACATAAAAAGCACATTCAATCAGCGCATTCAACGCGTACTCTTGCAAATCTCACAAACACACGCACATGTCTCGCAGACTTGAAAACACATTAAATGTTTTGTACTTAATTGTAACTTTGATCGTTTCCGCGAAAAGTAACACAGTAAAGCCGATAATGTTCATGAGTGCGGCAGCAGTCTCACCGCTGACGTTCTGCGGTGTTAATTGGTTAATTGGCGTGGGCCTCAAGGAAGAGGATCTCGTCTCTCCGGCTGAGCGTAGATACAACACGGCCGCTGGGGTTGCAGTTGACTTTCTGCAAATACTTAATTGTCATTGTGTTGTTTTTTTACTTCGGCGGTGGGTGTGAGCCTCTTTGCTTAGCAGGCTGCTAGGAGGGAATCACGCAGACAGCCCATCTGTCATGGCCACTTATCTCTCAGCGCCATTGTTCAAAGATGTGCTCACCTTAAATTCTTCACCAGTAAACATTCCTCGAATCTGGTTCCAGCTCCGATCGACCGCAAAATGGAGGTGAGGCACATTGTAGCTGTTTTTTTTTCCATTATATAAAACGTGTTCATGTGCATTGACAGAGACATAAATAACAATTATATGTGCAGGCAGATATTCAAGGTTATCCGAATCCCTGCTGAAGTTTATTGCATGCAGTTGGCGAATATTCAACGAAGAGCGTTCGGTCTTTGAGTGGTTCCAGGGGCTAGCATTGAACTCTAGCTCAGTTTACTTCTAATGGAGATAACACACTTTTAAGTGATTGTTTTGCAGGTCAATGTGTTAGTAATTTGATTAAAAGCATTAACACAGTTGAATCCATCGATGTCAACGTAACCTTTCCATAAATTAACGCCTTAAGGTGACGCACTTTAGCTTGTGTGTTCCGCCGGGCCGCGACCGGAACGCCCACAAACAAACCATCCAGAGTTGGCTTGGCAACGCCCACAAGAGGGCAGGTGAGGGAGGCGTGTGTGAGGAGGGGAACTGCAGGGAGCAACAAACCAGACTCTGTGAATGTCTTTGCACAGCAGCCAAACACCGGCCTCTCGGTGGTGTTTGCACTGTTGGCCTGTGATGTACAGTGTTACCTTCGGCCAATTGTTGTGCATCTCCAAGACATACTTGGAACACACACAAATACACAAACACACAAAACGTGCACACGCATATAACACGCACACACAAACACACACCGACACACGCACACACACACACACACACACACACACAAGTTAAATCGAAGCATCCATATCTGAATTTCTCCAGCCTGGTTTGCAGCCCATGTATGAATAACCAGCGCGCTGACCTCCCGTCTGCAAGGACCCCCTCATTAATTCACTGTGTAGCAGACCAGGGAGCGCTCAGAGCACCAGGTGTGGCCTTGAACAATGCCTGTTTAAAAAAAAATAATGAAACGGGAAAGGAAAAACCTAATTTACATTCTGGGGACTTTAGTACTTAGGCATGCGATGCCCACGAGGGCCGTACGCTGGGGTGTGGAGCGCAGTGAGCAGAACAGTGCGTGAATCAAGTCCTAATGACTCATGCTGCTTAAACGCTAACAAAAGAATAGATGTTATGGCTGGTTCCACCACCTCTCTCTCTCTCTCTCTCTCTCTCTCTCTCTCTCTCTCTCTCTCTCTCTCTCTCTCTCTCTCTCTCTCTCTCTCTCTCTCTCTCTCTCGGAATCTGGTGTTTTTTTTGGCAAATTGTTCTTTTCATTGTTTAAGAGTCTACAAACACGCCCCTTCCCCAACACAGACCTGGACAAACACATGCACACACACACACACACACACACACACACACACACACACACACACACACACACACACACACACACACACACACACCAGTAAACCAGCACACTTAGTTTTGTTCACCCTGGAGGACTTGCTGCTGTATACTAAAATTGTGTGTTGCTTTAGACCTCTGCACCACAGTGAATCAGCTATGGGAGGGGGAAGGAGAAAGAAAAAAGATAGTCAAACGTATGAGCCACTCCCGTTCCAGCGGAGCAGAAAGAGTTGAATGGAGAAATGTCAACAACAAATATCTGTTGGTTGCTGTTGCCGTCGGTGACATGGACTCTTGGTTCACTCATGTTTCCCTCTCTCTCTCTCTGGCTATCTCTTTCTCTCTCTCTCTCTCTCTCTCTCTCTCTCTCTCTCTCTCTCTCTCTCTCTCTCTCTCTCTCTCTCTCTCTCTCTCTCTCTCTCTCTTTGGCTCTCTGGCTCTCTGTCCCTCGTTCCTATTCTCTCACGCATTATGCATCATCTTTTTTCATCCAATTAAACACAAACACAGGCTGCGGAGCCATGAAGTCCGGGCGAAGTACAGCAGCACTGCGTGTTCTTAAAGACCAAGATAGGAAGAGAGAGAGAGATAGAAGTAGAGGTGGAGAGAGAGGCCAGTGTTGGGGGGGGGGTGTTGTGTGCGTATGTGTCAGTGGTCTCACATGAAATTGACTTTTGCAAAGCAATCCCAGTGTCTGGGATTGCGCTCTATGCCTTTTGTTTTGAGTGTTTCATTGTTGGGATTTGAGTGCTGCTGAGTTTTTTGGGGAATGCTTGCCTGGGAGGTTTCATCTCAATGAAGACGGATCATATATGCTGCGTTTTTGTTTTTGGCCAGCGTTTGTGTGGTTCGCCTTTGTGTTCTGCTTTGTGGTTTTGATTTGCTTAGGAAAAATGTGGAATATG
>NC_082393.1:24673706-24698706 GCF_031168955.1 Gadus macrocephalus
CTCCGCCCGTTTAAAGCCAGGGCCAGCTCTATAAATACGACTGGTGGCCCTGCATCCCAGATGAGCCGGCTAATTGACACAGTTAATGGATGGGGGTTCCAGAGCACAGTAAATAATGTTGTAGGGCATCGCATGCTCTCTCCCCTGCGCGGTGTTACTTCTGGGAGGGGGAAACGCGAGTTAAACTGCCCAAGTACCTACATTGAACTCTCTCCCTCTCTCCCTCCTCTCTCTCCCTCTCTCTCTCTCCCTCCCCCCCCCCCCCCCCCCCCCCCCGATTTACATTAAAATCAATGGAAAGTTTTTCTATGAGAGCCCCGTCAAGGTCAGCAAACCTGCCTCCCTGACATTCATTCTCGCTAAAACCGCCCCGTAAACATCAGTTTCACCCGGCCCAGTCGAACAGAATAAACAATTCCCATTAATGCAACACCTTAATACGTCAATGTGCCATATTATAGACGGGACGTTTACAAGAGCTATTTGCCCTGCCTCTAAAAAACTCGATGGCATTTTAAACCCCCAAACCCGAGAAAGATAAACTGATCACAGCAAAGCCCGGATTGTACAGAAATATTGGCAGCTGGCTTTACCGGCTGGCTACTGAGGGAGCAGGTCTGGTCTTTTGTGACACTTTGATTTTACAAATTGAAAGATGCCTTTCAAGATGGCGCTTCAAAGGGCTCTGGTAGGGGGGGCCTTGGGAGGGGCTTTGGTGGGGGGGGCTGGGGTGGAGTCTGGGTAGGGGGGAGGGTGTTGTCTGGGCGGGGGTGATATTAAAATGGACACGAGGAAGAAGGAGGATGGAGGAGATAAAACAAAACAGCACCCATCGCCACCCGTGGGGGGTGCCCTTGATTCTCGCGGCGCCTTCGTGAGGGATTGACCGCGGTCGGGGGAACGCCGGGAACGCACCTCCCGTATCTCATGATGGACTTTGAGGGGAAAAGCCGTCCGGGGAAAACGGATAAAATGGTTTGACTGCCTCCGTTCTCTGACCGCGGGAGAACAGACCGCGGGGAGGAGGAGAATCAACACGTCGTCCCGCGTGGTGTCCTTGTCCACACGCATTATTCACATCAATCACATCGCGTCGTCATGGAGCCGCGGCGAGTCATAATTAACACAGGTGCTGGTGCTAACGAGCAGGAGCCAGAGGGTTAATTGCATCACTCTTTATACTGAGAGAGAGAGAGAGAGCGAGAATGGAGAGAGAGAGCGAGAATGGGGTGAGAGAGAGAGAGAGAGAGAGCGAGAGCGAGAGAGCGAGAGAGCGATAATGTATTATATGCATCCAAAATAAATCCTATGTATCAGTAGAGACACATCTTGAATACATCTTTGCCATTTTTCTAGTTGCTTCCAACTCAAGCTATGGATACGATGTGTCCAGGGACAAAGTCTCTGTGCATCGTTGTGACAGACCAGTAGTGACATAGCCCTCCAGCCCTTCTTCCACCTCCTCCTCCTCCTCCTCCTCCTCCTCTCCCTCCCCCCTCCTCCTCCCTCCTCCTCCTCCCTCCTCCCCCTCCCCCCCCCCCCCTCCTCCTCCTCGCTCCTCACCCTCCACCTCCTCCTCCCCCTCCTAGGTGCTGGACGGTGGAAGGAGCAGAGGGGAGGAGGAGGAGGGTGAGAAAGAAACGCCTTCCCTCCTCCACCAGCATCACCACCTTCTCCTCCACCAGCAGCACACGCCCTGAATCCCCTCCTCCTCCTTTATGCTCACTGTGAGAGCCGTCTCTGAGATGGGAGGGAGGGGAGGGGAGGGTTGGGGATGGGGGGGGGGGGTCTGGCAGGCAATCAGTGATGTCATGCCAGCAGCGCCACGATGGCAGCTTAACCTATTTTCGGGAAATACCACGGAATGTCTATTTATAACAGTGCTGAGCAGCACGCATCTCTCCACACATCCCCTTGCGGACCCCCTAAACAGCCTCCGCTCCCGCGTCTGTTCGCGTCCGGCAGCGGGAGGGTTAAATATTCATCTGTTATTTAGGACATGACGTACCCAAAGTACTGTGGAGAACAACGCTGTTTACTCAGGCCGGGGAAATATGTGATACGCATTGCGGTGTAAGCCATGAATAAAATCATGTTGGATTGTTGTGTATCTGTCAATAGTAATGCTAGCATAAATAACCTTGAATCCTCGCCATGCGACTACAATCTTTTTTTTATGCAAGCAAAAAGGTAGAATCTATTTTTTTTTACCCCGGCAGTAACACTGGAGCAACTATTGCAATGTGACCGGTTGGTTATGGGTACATTCGGTACATGTTATTCAACGCATACACTGCAAGTATTCCTTGCATGAATCGGTCGTAACACTATCCTCCTCGCTGCAGCATGGATGTGGCGTTACCGCGGTTACTACCAGGGCTCTCTGGTTGCATCAGCACCAGTGATTACATTTTAAATCTGCCAAACTTGGCCTCAGCCGCCCCCCCCCCCCCGCACATTAAATTGCTTTGTTTTTCACCCCCTACCTCCCCGCCCAGCACGCCCCCCCCCCCTCCCCTCCCCTCCCCTCCAGCACCCCAAGGTGCCCAGGCGGCTCTCAACCTGTCAGAGGAATTCCTGCGTGTCCGCTACCACTAAGCCATCACTCCCCTCTCCCCGCCGCAGCCGCCGCGGGAAAAAAGCCGCCATTTGTTTCTCGGTCTCTTGACAAACACTTCATCTTTCCTCCCACCGCCACCCCCACCCCCACCGCCTCCACCACTGCCACTTATCCATCTCTCCATCCATCCATCCATCCCTCTATTGTTCCCTTCCCTGTGCGTCTTCGTGCCTGTCTGTCTATCAGTCTGTCCGTCTGTCTGCCCTGCCTGTCTGTCAGAGGCCGTGCGGTCCTGCTGGGGTACACCTGTGCCAGCACGCCACTCTCGGCTCCCCCTTCATTGTCTTGCGTTGACAGGGAGGGATTGACAGCAGCATCGCAGACGCATCACAGTCTGATTGGAGGCGGAATGACGGGGGAAAAAAAGAGGGAGAAAACAACAGCACAGATGTGCAGCGCATTCACGGGGCTGCTCATTCACATGCGTGCGTGGACGCACACATTGGCACGTGCACTGCACAACACACACACACACACACACATACTTGACATGCATATTCACACACACAAAGACACATTTTTTTCCAAGATTGCAATTGCAAAGATTTATAGTGCAGCAACACGAGGCAAATAACAAATACGCACGGGCCTCAGTCATGAGGCTGTACTAAAATATACTGTACTGGGAAACTGAGTGGGATTGGGAAAAAAACATTGGCTTAGAAATCCCTACTCCTCTTTTGCTCATAATTTCTTATTTTACATCCCTCTATCTCTCCCCCTCACTCCCTCACTCCCTCCCTCTCTCTCCCTCCCAAACATTAAAAGGCATTACCTTCTCCTGAGCGGTGAAGCCACGGTAACGTAACCTTCCCGTGTACTCTGTTCCTTTATACAATTAGGTTTGTTCTCTTTGGGTTTTATAGCCTTACATCCATCTCTGATAGGCTGGGCCACTCTGCTAAAGCACAAACAGGGTAGGCTGTTTCTCTATTTAGACTCGGCGCATTACATTGACTGACCTTTGCCTATAAACCAGAAAGTGGTGTGCCTCGGCAGACTCCATGGTGATACATAAAACCCAGCAAAACACAACGGAAAGCTCTTTCGGCGAGCATACGCAGCTCTTTAACAGGAGGAAGAGCATTTCAAAGTGGGATTTAATTTGATTTCCCCGACATGTTCAAAAAAAAGCACAAGCCAAAATATTTTTTTTCTTAATTAAAATATAACAGCAGCGTACAAGAGAGCTATAAACAACGCGAGGTGAGAGGCGAGTGGGATGAATTGAATGTACAAGGAAAACCAAAGCGTGGACACGCTGCCCATCCCACCCACGGAAGTGATGCTGTGAAACCAGAGATTGATTCATCTGACCCAATGAAACCCTAAACATATTCAGGATATGACACAAAAAAAAAACACTCACATTCTGGATCCACAGGCGACCAACACCCGGAGCTGCCTTTGAGCACCGGTCTAGAGCGGTTTAGAGCAGACCCAGGGGCTAGGTCGGAGGGCGGCAGCTAGGAGGTGGGGGTGCCAGGTGAGTGTGGGGGTTAGTTGGTGATGGTGGTGGTGGTGGTGGTGGTGGTAGTGATGTTGGTGGTGGTGGTGGTGGTGGTAGTGGTGGTGGTGGTGATGGTGGTGGTGGTGGTGGTGGTGGGGATGGTGATGGTGATGGTGATGGTGATGGTGGTGGTGGTGGTAGTGATGGTGGTGGTGGTGGTAGTGTTGGTGGTGGTGGTGGTGGTGGTGGTGGTGGTGGTGGTGGTGGTGGTGGTGATGGTGGTGGTAGTGATGTTGGTAGTGATGGTGGTGGTGGTGGTAGTGATGGTGGTGGTGGTGGTGGTGGTGGTGGTGGTGGTGGTGGTGGTGGTGGTGGTAGTGATGGGGGTGGTGGTAGTGATGGTGGTGGTGGTGGTGGACAGATGCAAGGGCCGCACCTCCTCCACACTAGGCTCTTCCCCCCGAGGGAACCCGACGCAAAAAAAAAAAAGATACGATAAAACAAGGGAAGGAGAGAGCGCCTTGTTAATCCCCACGCGGAGAACCCCAGCACCCGTCAGCACCGGCTGAGCTACTGCGTCTTTTATGAGCAGAAAGTCCCGTTGCTTGTTATAAGATTTACAGACATCTGAGAGTGTCCACGGCCGACGCCGTCCCGTTATTGCATTAGCCAGCTCTGGATCGGTGGCTCCCAGCAGCCCGACGACCGGGGCTACCCTGAACCTGGACTAATGAAATCACCGGACATAGCAGCAGGCGCATGGACCGCTCTCCCAAGCAAGGACTCTGTTTAATCTTGATATTCCACCGTGTAAAAAAAATATATAGTATATTGGGTAAAAACTTCATAAGGCGTCTAAAAGCAGGAAGACGACAGAGCTCTGCCAATCCGGGGCGCGGTCTGGAATGTCATCACGGAGCCTATATAGGTGCCATATACATGCGCTGGTGTAATGCTGGCTTTATTGTGGGTAAGTGAATTTGCCTCCATCTGTTCTCGCCGAGTGTTCCTGTCCTCCAGCATCCAGTGTGATCTTTGTTTCTCTCCCTACGTGCGCACTCCATGCGGACACACGGGCCATTATCGTTACAAAATGGATGTATTGAGATGCCTTGGAAAACAAAGGAATACGGGATTAGTTTTAGTCAACAGCAACCTCTCAGGAAGCGGGTACTTCTGGCACATGACTGATAATGCCCGTTTTGAGCCATCCTTCTACGGCGCGAGCTTATTGTGCGGAAAAGCCCACAGAGGGCCTTAATCCATCAGAGAGGCTCTGGAGGGAAAATAAAAAATAAAAGCCAGAATAAATATTTCATTCGATTATTCTGTGATTTAATATGCTTCTGCTTGGCCGGGGTCTACAGCAATATGAGCAGGTCCGTTTAGAAATGCGTTAACACAATGATAGCCTAACACTGATTCGGCAAGCCAATCAGAGTCTCACATCGACGCTCGCTCTTGACAGTCTGCCTTGCCCATTGTGCCCAGGGTGCTGAATCGCGATCAAAAACATAATTCTCTCTCCCTCTAGCTTCGTCCCTCTCTCATCTCTAGCTCTCAATTCCCTCCATTTCCCAAATTGAACCTCAGTGTAAGTACAGGTCAACCAGGTCAGAGAGACCCACCGACCGCTATAGATCGGAGGTCTGAGAGCAAAGCGGTCAGCTTCCCCCTCCTTCAGAAGCCTTCAGCCCCTTAGAATTTCGGTTTTGTTTGTTTGCTCAAACCAAAGTCCTGCATGTCGTTAAGCGTGTGCACGAATGCACCAAAACATGTCCCCGACTTTTACGTAAGAGAAGCAAAAAAGAGAAATCTCATTAGAGCTATCGGGAGCAGCTTTCAAAGCCTGCTGATGAATTCAACATAAGGAAATCCTCTACCTACTAATACCAATTTGGGACGACAATAATTGGCAGACCATCGACAGCGTGGGCAGAATTAATCATGTGAAGAAGCGGACTAGGCCGCAGTTTTTAATTGGTAGAGGCAGCCACTGTTGATGGGGGAGGGGGGGGGGGGGGGGGTCGGGGTTGGCCAGCGTCAGCCCAGGAGACGGCCGCTTCACACAATGCACACTTACTAATCCTCAGGAGTGAAGTTATCATGGCCACACATTATTATCGCGCTTTACAAAATAATTCCGTGTTTTCCCCCGTGGATTACCAAGAGGGAAAAAAATGAGAGTAAAGAGAATGGGGGATAAACACCAAAATGAAAAAAAACTCAAACGCAACACGGCACGGACGCATTAAAGGGAACGCAGGGGTGATTGTGGACACACTGGACTTATCGCGGATTTGTCACTGTTTAGGTATGTTCTTATTCGGATGTCATCGGTCAAGCCACATACGTAGTATGCCGAAGATCTGTGCCGATCTCTGGGGACAATGATTCCACACGACGACAACATCAAGGTTCCAAGGCTCACAGTGTCTTTTTCTTACTAAGATAATTGACAAAATAGCAGCATGCAAAATGATTGGCTTCTAATGGTTGCTTGATTAATTGTAGGCAAATGCGTAGGCAGGACTCATTAAGTACTAATCCAATTATAATAAACTACATTTGGCTAAACCCAACATATTTTTGAATAACTGATAAGGAAATTAAATAGAATTTGAGGGGGACGTGGTGAACTAGCTCCAGACACTTTTTTAAATAATTTGTATTACTCGAAAACTTCTGGGATTATTTAGGGGCATATAAAAAAAGAAACATAAAAGAAAATACTGAGGAAAATTCATGGCTGTTCTCTCTCATATCTTGAGTAGCGAGTATGTATGTAAAGTAAAAAATTGTCATTTTTTAAATGTGTCTATTGCACTGTAGGTGCATCAATAGGAGTTCAAGTCATAACACAAGCTAAGCAAGCTACTGCACTGAGCAAAACTCTCTTGAAAACCCAAACAATCTGGATTAACAATCAAAAGCAGTCAAAGGGTTCCTTTTTGTATCATTAAGCAAGCATATATCAAGCAGCAAAGCGTCTTTATCTGAGAAATCTTGACTTTGTAAATTAACAATATACACCGATAGCCAATGATCACTACTGTTCATTAATAAAATGTATATTTTATTTTCCATGTACACTTTTCAATGTGTTTGTACACATTTTGATGGCCTGATCCCAAAGATAGGCAGCTATAGGGGATTTCTCAATTCATATAATAGAGTTCATGCGTGTTGCATGAATAATTCCATATTTTACTAATAGCCTAAAGCAAGGGCAAGTACTAAATAACTTTAATGAAAGAATTTGTATTCAAGCTAGGCAATCAGTTTATAAATGGGTTTCATTTTAAGTTACAGCCTGTCAACAATAAAACACTTGGCCAACCCAACCACAACCTTCTTGGTTAACAAAATTAGGTTAAAGTTTGTACAATAAAAGTGAACTGGATCAGGAAGTACCAAAGTAATTTATACTTCGATGCATGCGCATGTTTAATACGAATCACATTCAATGCATAAGAACGAGAACGTTGGAAATTGGTCTCTCAATTTAATGACAATACTATTATTCCCACTGAGTGTACCCTGTGTTGAAAAGAAGGCGTGCACATAGTGTACACACATTGGATGATTTAGTAGCCATTACTATGCAGTGAACACTCCCCTCATAGGAAAACATGCAGTGAGACTCAAAGACAGCTCAGCAATCCTAAACCTACAAGTTCAATTTTTGCGAAATTACTCAAAACTTTGAAAGGCAATTTCCTCCCTAATTCTAAACTGCATACCGGTGGCTACGGTCGCTCTGGCTGGTTCTTGCTTGATGTTGGAGCCACCGTTTGGAAAATTTGGCCACGAGAAGCCAAATGCTGGTTTTCATTCTTGCAACGACTAGTGAGTTGTTGTCTATTCATGTGATAACCTTTGGGAAATAGACACAACACTGGAGAGGAACGTGTTTCTGTCCATGAACTAAGTGCTACTATGATTACACACCGTGTCAAAAAATGCATTAGCATGATGTGGATTGATGGTTTGTACTTTCTAAATATCACTCCAATGTAAACAAGGGACTGACTTATAGCCTGCAGCCCTGTATCATCGCAGCATCGGCAGCTAACGAGAGTAGTAGCTGACAAGGCTATATGTTCATAACGTGGCCATAATGTTTATGTACTATTCGGTATATGGTGGAGGTCAATGATTATCATGACTCCTTTTAATGATACTAGGGAATTCCAGCAATTCAAATAAGAACTATACTAAAACTAATTGTATTTCAAATTCACCCACAAGAGGAGGATAATCTATATGTGCTGCTCAGCCTCAGAAAATACCTTCTCTTTCAGCTGGCTTAAAGCTGTACCAATGACTGTCAGCACTACACGTGAAACTGAATGCAAGGAGTATCCTGCTTCCATAGCATCACAGATTTGGATATTAGGGTGGGAGAAGGGATAGGAGGGATGTGATCTCTCCTGGATTTGATTGGCCAGCGTGGGAGTATCCTATTGCCCATGACTTACTTTCTAACTAGATCAGGCTCATTCCAACCTATTGGTTAGGAAATGGTGTCAGCCCACGCCGACTAGAGTGGGTTAGGAGGGTTACATTTGAATGTAGAATGACTTATTACTGTGGCTTAATTTATTGTAGGCCTATAGGTCATATCGGATGGAAATTAAGTTGTAATTTAGGATATAGGATGTTTGGGAATTTTCACACAGTCCCAATCAACGCACCCCTCAGACAATGTAAACACTAAACTTGAGAAATTGACAAGCGAGCATAAGTCTAGTAATAGCAGCAGTGGTTGTAGTCGATGCTGTAGACGTAGGCTATGAAGGATCGTGCAGGCCTACAACACATATGAAGGGGGGGTCTCTGTTTTTGGAACATAAAGGTCGAATCAACGTTGGTCTGCTAGGGAATAGATGAGAATAGGAATATAATGCAACAGAATAGAGGGAGGAAGTCCATCACTCTACAACCCCTTCCCACGGGCACTGCCATTTCGCCACGCACGGAGCACCATCATCGCTCGCGCTGTGGTGACGTCCGTCATCTTGAGAGAGTTCTCTCTCGCGCTACTATTTGGGAGATATCGTGGCGTGAGATTAATTTCCTCGACTCAAAATCGCAACCGGCTCGTTCCCTTTTGCACATGGGGGTGATGTTAAAGAAAGCATATGAATTAATTAATGATGCCGCCCCTTCTCGATCCGCAAAAAGGATGGGACTGGCAGAGGGTCTTTAAAAATGCATCTTCGGAGCGCCTCTGCCCCACTTATCGGAGCGCCATAATAAACAACACGAACGGCCACAACCTAACGGGCGATACGCGGACATATAGTTTGGGATCCCTCGTAGTTTGAAGCACTGTTTTTGAGGGGAAATGTAGACGATAACCAAAATGAAACAGGGTTTGAAATTCGGATCTGAGAATTTCCTAAATAAAAAAACATGGGAATAGGCTGCATGGAATATCAGGCAGTGAGTGCAGGCACGGGGAACGCACGGCGATGGTAATTACACAACCGGTGAGGAGGCTACACGTTATGTAATTACGTAATACACAAAATATGCATTCAATGTATTTCGGTTACAGGTTTTTGGAAGTCCACCACTCCATAAATTCGAATAAAAGTAGCATAGCGGTGACATGGAAAGACAACTTGTGCATAGATCGATTTAGTATTACAACACTTTTGGAGGCAGAAGCCTAATGACGTGTGAGTAGGCGACAGGGCTGCAGGCCTGTATACTGTTGTGAGGAGCTACACGTTACCTTTGTGCATGCCGGTGTAGCGGTCCTTCAGCACTGTCAGTTCGTGGATTTTCCCAAACTGTTCAAACAGAGGTTTCAGGTCTTTCTCCTCCAAGTTCCGCGGGATCTGCCCGATAAACAGCTTAATGGCATCTTGGTCTTTCATGTTGCCGTTTTCCGGATGAATTGAAATGGATTCTGACCCGTTCATGGGTTTCGGAAATGTGATCGGAGGGTACTGGTGCTGATGTGGGATTAGGAAGAGTGGTTGTTGGGTCGGTGGTGCCCCCGGTCCGGCAAAAACCAGGCTGGAGTGAGCTGGCTGATGCTGCTGTGGATGCTGCTGCCTTCTGGTTTCAGTCTGAGTGAATCTGGCCATTCTGAGCTGGGAGCAGAGTGGATAATAATGACACACACGCACACACACTGTGGGAGAGCAAGCACTCAGCTGGAAACCAGGCTGACTTTCTATCCGACACACAACACGCAGTACGAGGAAGAGGGTGTAGATGGAGTCAGCGTGAACACGTGAAGGGGCGATATGCGCCGCTCTAGAGCGACACCCACAGGTCGTTGGGAGAAACTGCAGCACAAAAAAGCCGATAAAGCAAGTCATTGAAATGGCAGTTGCCTAACTGCAGGATAGTATAAAAAGGTGATACATATAATTGGCGGCAGGATTCATTGGAATATTCGCATTTCATTTGAACTCATATTTAACTTAAACAACGCAAACATAAACAGTAGGCCCATCTCATTTTAGACCTCATAGAGGTCAACAGACAGGCAGCACGTCATTCCTTGCCCATCATTACGATGCCCATTCGACGATACGTTGGGTTTATTTAAGCATTATATTTTATGATCTCTAAACAATCTGTAGGCCTACGATCAATACACCACCTATTTTTTTTGCACATACATTCTGTGTAGGCCTAAAGGCCTGATAAACACATGTTTAATTTCAGCGATTACTTTTCCCTTAAACTAACGCTTTAAAGCAGACCTAGGATTATTATTTTTTTGATATAGCAAACTTCCAACACATGTCTTTGATGTAGGAAGATCGGAAGGTGGAGATAGCCCTCTATGACACTGAATCTACGTCCAGTGCAGAGCTCTTTTTACAGCATCTTCCTTTTTCTCTTCTGTAGGCCTGTGGCGTCGCCAGGAAGAGCATTGATCAATATAGAAGCCTACTGCTCCCTCTACCGGATTTCAGAGAGAGAATTAATCATTTTTTATACACAGAACAAGCGAGCTTTGATTTGCCATCCATCCTCTACGCCTATCGACTGAGTAATTATTTTACTAATTGTTTTTGTGTCCGGGTCCTCCATTTCCCATGCATGTGCGTGTTATAATGATAATGATAATTAAAAACGGTTTGTATTTCCACCCCTCTACCATTGTGTAGCCTACTCTATAAAGTGCAGCATCAAAGTTATAGCAGTACGTTTGATAGGGTCGGCCTGTGTGTTGCGGACATGCGCGCAGCTGGCTTCCGATTCAGGCAGCGGTTAGCACCGCCCACCTACATAAACGCCGTCCTCCATAAATTAATGTAAATAAATTCAACCGACATTATCGTGAAACCTAAATTAGTTAGACCAAAAGTCACATTGTACAATCAATTACATGAAGTACGCCATTGTGGCTGTGCAGGTCGTTTGAGGACGGAAAAGTCCTTCGAGCCGGATTTGAACCAGCGACCTAAGGATTTCAGCATTAGCCACTACAGTCCTCCGCTCTACCAACTGAGCTATCGAAGGGGGTGGCATTGGGGAACACGGCAGAGACATTATTGCCCGTACAAACACCAAATTCATTCTGGTCTACTTCTTTCTGAGAAGTTCGATAGCAGCATGAGTGTGGCGAGACGGCCGCACGCCGCGGGGGCGCGCATTGATGTTCCCCGGTCAATAACGCAGTGGGGGACGGCTGCACAGAAACAAGGCTTTTGTTATTGTCAACATTTTTTTCAGGATGGGGTTGGAAATGCGAATTGCATTCCCTGTAACAGCAGGTCACAGAAAGCTTTGTCGGGATTACCCATGGTGGTGTCTCCAAAAAGCATCCCCTCCCATTCGAGGCACGCCGCTGCAGGTGTTGTCCTCCGGTAGTGTTGCCAGATTGGGCCAGATTTCCCGCCCAATCTGGCAACACGGCTGTACCAAGTTGCTAATGGGTTGCTAATTGATTGCGAATAGCGAAGGATGCAGTGATTCCGGCTGGACGAACGTACGCCGACAGGGAGAGACACCGCGGTAGACGTGTCTGGCGGGTGGCTGCCTGCTTTTAGCCTTCTGACTGGTGGAAGCGGTAGACTGAATCTGATTTCCGTCACTGGCCCACTGAACAATAAGAAGTCTTAGATGAACTTCTAGTGGGTAGAATGTGGTAGGCTATGAGGAGGAGTCGTTGCCCACCTTCTCTTTTTTTTGTTATTTCCCCTGCCTTATTATATTTATTGACCATTGCCTATTTGTCATGGAAGCCAACGGCAGGGAAGCGGGGGGGGGGGGGGGGGGGGGGGGGGCTGGACCACCGGGTACCGTTCAGTCATCTAGTGTTCAGAGTTCAGAGCGGAACAGAAGGGAAATCTCTTACAACTGCTTACCTTGAAGCTCCTTCTTGAATATATGACCATTCATCGTAGGCTAGTTGTACTGCCACAACTGGCCACAGTAGGCTAGGCTAGGTAGCAGGCCCCCAGGATAGGCGCATACTTCCGCAATCCACCAGTGCTCAGAGGCCAAGCCTGGTATTGCAGCTGTTTAAGCTGGCTGTGGACGGGGGTCCGTCATTTCATGTGGCCCAGAAGTAGATATCGCCGTCCACTCCAATACAAGTGGGGAACAGGATTGTGTCTCCGCAAAAATATGGATATCAATCAAAGGCTCATAATTATATTTCTACCCTGTTCTAAAAAAATTTAAGTTTTTTCTTTTCAAAACGCCTCCTCAAGCGTTTTATTATCAGTTTATGTTGGGTGGGCAGCTGAAAGGAGTCGTACTGAAACAAACGGCTCCTTGCTATGGACCTATTTTGAAGTGCACGGCTCCATTAACTTCCGAATTAAATTAAATTCCGAATTAACTTCCATTAACTCCATTAACTTCCAAAGTCTGAGATTTGTCCTTTTACTTAACATGAATGGCGTTGAACACGGATATATAACACACATATCATTGAAATAGCTGTAACAGGCACGGACGTATTGATTACCTGAATGATTATGGGAGACCTACGTAATTTTCATAATATTGTTAATTGTCTAATATTAACATTTCAGTTGCGTTGGTAGGTATTTCATTTTCATTTGCTTGTTTAGCTATGTATGACAGGGTTATGGTTAGCTATGTATGACAGTTGACAATGTTGGCGACGTATTACAATTCATTATTTGGGTAGGCTACTCCAACTTCGTTGCTGGTCGATATGTAAACATTTACTTTTATATAAATTATTGATTGCATTTTTCGTAAATAGTTAGTTGGAAGGAATCTGTTTCTTAAGCAATAACATTGAACTGAATTTGTTAGGCCTACATACGTTTACTATGTTACTATGGTATTATATGGAGCAATCTTACATATTTATGAAGTTTCCAGATCAATAAAGTTCTATCTCTTTATTTGAACTGCCTGTATGTCCTCTTGATTATAGTATTACAGTGTGTACCTTGGTTATCAGCTATCATAGAATGGTGTCCAAATGGCTGCATGTGTAAGAAATAGGTGTGTTACAATAGTGTTACAATAAAAAAAGCTTTTATTACAAGACCCCCCACCCCAAATTTTAACAAAACACTTTTTTTGGCTGTTTGGCTGGGGCAGAAGAGTGGAGGGGGAAACAAAGACATGTAGCCTAAAGAAGAAGTAAGGAAGGGAATGAGAGGAAGAACAGTGAAATGAATGAACAGTGTGATAAACGCAAATGATTACCAAAAAGGTTATAATTACTGATTTATCAAATACGCAGAGAAGAGCATCATCGAATAAAGATTAAGGACCTGGATTATATCTTACAGTATTGAAAACTGTTGAAATTACAATTCAGAGTGGAGAAGGCTGAAGGCATTGGTCCTAAAAGTGTCAGTTTCACCCACTCTGGATTATCGCTTCAAGAGACTGTGAAATGCTTTTTAAAAAAAATGTAATTTCCCCTATTGGTGAAATGAACCTTGTCTTTTAAGTATAAACCACAGCAGTTAAACCTTATTCCAGGATGCTCTACGCTGTTGCCTCCTAGCTCTACACTAACAAATGCGTTCATCACACTGTTCACCCATTTCCTAGCGTGATCATTTGCCAACGTCCTTGTCACAAACTCCTGTGTAGTAGTCCAGTAGGTGGCGGTATATGGGGAAAAACTATGATCCTCCACTAAACTAGAAGAAGAAGAAGATCTCTGCATCCGGTACGTCACGGACTAGGTCACGTGTCTTGGCCCCATAACGCGGAAGCAAATCGCTCCTGTATGTTACCCTGCGCCACTGAGCAGTTTGTATAGGAATGAATGGGCGGCCATTTTCCAGTCTGTGGTCCATCCTTTATTATGTCCATGCTAGGTAGGCGGTAGGCTCTTGTACATACGTCATCACGTCGTAACACGTCATCATCAAGCGTCCGCTGCATGGACCATAATAAAGTCTGGAAAACAATGGACAACAACACAGAACACAGTTCGCACTTTGCTGAGTCTGTTGCTTATTTGGAGCCGTTCTCAGATAGAGCCCACTGCTCTATCTGAGAACTGCTGTTTTTTTCGAGTACGCAAGGCAGAGATTTGAAATTAATCAAGGTGAACCAACAGTTGAACCGCTTGACGCAATGTTTACCGTTTAATGGGAAAGAAGGCTCGTCGCCATTATTATGTCCATGGTCGTCGCATGGACTAGACGTCATCCAGCTCAGGTTGCGTAGCCGTGCGTGTGCGCGTGTCGGCTCATTAGCATCTGTACCGTGGCGGCCCTCTCCCAAGTGGCCAAGTTGGCCTGGCCTGGCCAGACTGGCCACACTCACACTGGCAGATTTGAGCATGGTTAGGTCTGAAGATGGCAACGGCCAGATGGCCTAGTGTGAGTGCACCCTTACATGAACTTAAGTGCCCCCAGCAGGCCAGCTTAATACCGTGACGGGGCTTCCTTCTGTCTGCGACCTGCTCTTTTCGGACTTCTGGACCTGGGGTCTTTTCAACAAGCCCTCAAGACCCCCCTCTACACTTCACTGCGTGGGATCCCCTGCATTTTAATTAACCTCACGGTCGTTAACAACGGCCCTCCCCCCCATGTTCTCACTCAAGGTAATGAGTCTACAAAACAGCATGCTTCCAGACAGTCGTATCCCATGATGCAGCTCGTTGCTGTGAACCGCTTTCACTTTGTTTCTAATGGATTTTGGTTTTCTGTTTCCACGCGGACTCACCTACATTTGGAATGCGTTGTGTCATAACTGTCCCCATGTCTCGATAACCTTGATAACCACCTCTTAATCACCCTCTACATCGGATTACTCACATGGCTCAATGTCATATACCACACAGACACTCAGTCAAAAATATATTAGTTTCCTCTTGCCTCCTCATATGGTTAGTTGGTCCTTAACTATTGGAAGGTTGTGGGGTTATGGGAGGCCCTCAAACTATTTTGGGATGGGGTCCTGTGAAGCCCTCTGAGAATGTGCTTTTAAAAATAAAAAATCATCAACATTGTGGGTGTAGCTATAGTTCTGGCGGGACACTCATCACACAACGATTAAGGCATTCCATTCAAACGCACGTACACCGATAGGCGGTCGCTTTAAGACCTTCCATCTCAAACACGCTTCTCTGCTTCCCCACCACCACCCCCCCGCCTCTACCTTGCTTTGGTTCCGCTCTGCATTGAGTGTATCCTCCACAGTGGGTCGAGAGGTCTAATGTTACTCATGGGGGATTGTATGGTGCTCCCTTTGGTCAGATGTGGGTATGCTGTTGGTATTCTGTGTCTGAGTCATGCTTTGAATCCGACAGTAGAGAGCACCACAATAAAGTGGCTACCATACCGCCAAATCAAACTGTGTGACCTTTGTATGCAATAAATGGTTTAATCAATGACCGGAGTGATCCCTGACAGAGCTACTTAAGTGTTGGTGGTGGTGCGGTGGGGGGACACTACCAAATCGTTGTCCTTTGTGGGTTTATAAGCAGAGAGAGTTGAAGGTGTCCCCTGGCACCAAATGCACCGTTGCACGCAAAGCATGCGCACTCGACTGTGAGGTGTTGCTTGAGAGAATGAGGGTGTGATGTGACGAAGGCATATCACACTGGAGACACACTTACGGACGGACGGCTTCATAGGCTAATGAGATGTGATCAGAGCTAGCGAGCAGAGATTTGGTTCTATGTGCGCTTCACCCGTTCCTTCCTCAGACTCCACGCCCCCCAGTCAGACCCCAACTTTAAAACCAAAACCTTTTCTGCCCATCAGGAAGAAGGGAACGTCCCCCTCCCCTAACAGCCTGGTCATTCAGCTCTGTTTACAGATGATCAGGGGGAAGCCATTGATCAGCCAGGTTAGGGAGACGCCTCGGAGTCCAAATATCCGCTCATCCTGCAAACTTGAAGTATGTAAACATTATTAACGTAGAATAGGATTTAAACAAAGATCTTGGGCCTTCATTGTCATTGACATTGTCTCAAGGCATTTGGTTACAAACATGTGAATAAGAAATTTAAGAAGGCAGAATAAATCATGTTTTACCTTTGATCAATGATATTGTTCATTCAGGAGACTCAAGCCAATCTTGGAGTGGGTCTTTGTTATTTGGTTGGTAAGTATCTTGCCAACGCACATTCAAAGTTAAAAGTCTCCAGGGTCACCTCTTTGTGAGTTTCGCTGGCCAGCGGAGGAACACCACAATGCGATATGCAACTACAACATCTGCCGATTGACGTCCTTCATGGTTAGAATTCCTTGAGAAGTTGGCTCCAAAGAGACCAGCACACAGTCGTTCATTAGCATGGAAATATAACATTTGTTGGCTTCTTAAAAAATGGGAGCATTTGGTTTTCAATGAGTCATTTCAGAAGCTAAATCCCACCGTCAATTTGAACAAATTGCCAACTATCAACATTAACACACTCTAAACAAAGGAAGGCTTTAACACTTGATACATTAGTATGATATTAATTACTTAATTTTAAATCCCACATCTGCATAATACCTCCCTACTGTACTCTAGGATGTGTATGCCTACTAGGTTAGGTGTTTTGTTTTTTTTCCTTCCATTCAAGAAAAAAAGGAATACATTGAGACAACCAACCTCACAATTGTATTACTAAAACACAATATGATTGCCAACATATTATCAGAATACATTTAGCCAGGGGGAAATTACAATGTGTTAATGTGTGTGCTTTTACTTTCATGACGTTCTCCTAAACATATTGACTCGGTGGCAAGATGCACCTGCACACTATGACCTTTAGGTGGAAACAGAACTCTGTTCTCTGCTTGGGTTTCTTTCTTTCTATGTCTGGGCAGTAATCAAAATAATATAGCACAGCCATTTCACTATATCAAAATAATATATGTATTTTTTAATGTAGGCCTATTTGCTGGGGCATTCGGTACATCAAGGTATAAATATGCAATGCATATATTTTATTTGTTCAGATGCGAAGTGAACACATAGAAGAGGATGCATGCATGGTCTCATTATCTTGGCTGTGTGTGTGTGTGTGTGTGTGTGTGTGTGTGTGTGTGTGTGTGTGTGTGTGTGTGTGTGTGTGTGTGTGTGTGTGTGTGTGTGTGTGTGTGTGTGTGTGTGTGTGTGTGTGTGTGTGTGTGTGTGTCTGCTGAGTGGGATCGTGATATAAATAGATATGTGTGCATCAGGACAATATGCTGGGGTAGTGGTGTTATTGTCAAGCAGCATACTGCCTATTAACCTATCCATAACCTTATCTCTCCACAATGTGCCATGATGGACATACTTTAATCTATGAGATAGTCTCTGCAAAATTGAGTGTATTTACAGGATGTGGCATTCCCAACGGGTGCAAAACCATTTAGCAGCATTTCGTAATTATCACGTCACGTTAGAAGGCTTACAGCTGGCGAGTAGTTAATTTTATACTGACATTTAGGGTGTGTATAATTGACATTTAGATCTACATTATAGTTCTAGAAGCTACGGTCGGGCCCGTTCTGACACGGCGCGGTCTGACCCCATTTTTTAATTTATGGAAAATGAAACGAGGGTAGAGTGTATCATTCAAATGGGGAAATAATAGCGCTAGGTCCGGCGACATGCAGCCCCACAGACCAGAGACTCGAACCGACTCCACTTCAGATACATTATGCATGCTTGTTATATGCCTACCTCCACTGTGCTCTGGAAGTTAAATTAATGACACTTGTTAGAATAGGGAATGGATGGAGAGACACGAGCGCGTTCCCTTGTGCTGTCGCCAAACGCCAAACACACGCAGGCTTTTCAAACGGCCAGAAGGGGGGATTTTCTGAGGCTAATTGTGCAACGTGAGCGGGGGCTGAATGAAGAGTCGCAGATGGGTGTCGAGGTTTAAGTGATGCTGGCGCTGGTCATCACCATACAGAATGCCGTGGCATGTGGCAATAAGGGAGCCTCAGCCGAGCTGCAAGCATATTTGGATGTGATGTAGTTGATGAAAGCATTATTATTGATTTAGGCCTACTTTGCTAATTCCCTGAATGCTAAAATATTTTCCCCTTGAATTGACACTTCAAGGGGAAAGAAACGGACGGTTTATAATGTAACCTTGCATCTGTATGCATTGGCATGTGATCAACTGCCTCCGAGAGAAGGTGATGGGCTTGGGCTAACGTTCTGTTTTCTTGACAAATATGCCCACGTACATTTTGAGCATTGCAAAATGTTAGAAAGTAAGTTAGAAAATAAATATGGTTTTGGTTTTGGAGCCATGTCGTTTGATAGTAAAGTTATTTAAAAAGCTATACTTCCATATTCATTATTGAATTGTAGAAACAAAAACAGAATGAAATTGCTTCAATGTATCTGCAAAAAGGAAAGTAAGGGCAAATTAATTAAGGCTTTCATGTTTCAACAAAAGCTGAGAGGGTGAAGGTAGAGAATGAATAACAAGGTTTCCTCAGTCTTAAGGATGGACAATCTAAACAGCATGAAACAATGGGTTCTATTTATATTCCCCGGGCCTTTCATATTCGTGCCAATAAAGAAACAATTAAGCTTCAGAAACTGAACACTTTCCAGAACAGTGCTCAGCTGCTCATTGGCTTGTAACCAGGGTTAAAGTTAGGTGGTTTTAAGTTAGAATAGCAAGGCGTTGTCCATTGAAGACTGTTTTCTGTCCTGACCCCTATTCCTACATTTATTAAATACAATTAGGCCTAAAAATGTAAAATCAAAATACAAATAAGTTCACAAATCAGCAACTTCTTGATACATTATGCCGGTTTGGAATGAGGTTTAAGTGTATAATGGTGGCTTGGCTTGCTTTGAGGGCGATTTTAAAGATGGCGTTGACTTAGCTCTGAGTATAAGCCTTTCTTTATAGGTCCATGGTATAAGCTTGTCAGGGCAGATCCCCCTGGAGTCTCCCACATTATCAGTCTAGACCTTGGAACGACCAGAAGAGGATTCCCCTCGGACTGAAAGCCACTTCATTGGTTTGTTAAACAGAGAGACAGAGTAAAGGACCGCTTCTGGTGCAAGACCCATAACAAGCAAAGAAAGGAAACAGCTGATAAGAACAGCCTAAGATGGTGCAGGTGTGTTGGGAAAGAGAAAACCTTGTGACCGCCGAGTCAATCAGCGTTATCACAAGGTGAGGTCAACCGGACTGAGTCATCAATATGAAATCTATCTGTGTGGTTTATTATTGTAGGTAAATCAGATAAACATCTGATCTGTCGATTCATTATCATGCACCTCGCCTTGTTTTTAGGAAGAATAAAAAAGTTTAAAAATAATAATATTATATGATTGTCAATATTTTCTTTTCATGAGTCAGAATAGTTTTTTTTTTACATTTTGAAAGAACCCTTTTGTGATCACTGTAATCCTCCTTTGTATTCTAAGATGCTTCCGTGGCTGTCTTTTGTTTGATGGAGATTACCAACAATTTTGGTATCTTTTACAGTCGGCAACAGTCATAATTTGTGGATTAATCAAACCTTGATAAAAACCTGGCTGGGCTGCCAACTTATTTGTTGAATGTTGTATAAGGTCAGTCTTGACAGTTTGGATAATGGTTTGAATGTGCCCAATACAACAGCCCATCACCATGGTATGTTCTTGTGGATTTCTAGTTTAAAAGATTTCTTCTAAAATTGCAAATCTTTTAAACTGTGAGCTTTTGCAATGTGATGACAAACACAAATAAACAATAAGCCATGTGAGATTTGCCTTCAAAAATGATTCCATGGTTGAGGGAGCAATCATTCAAATGTATTCCAACATTTCAGTAAAGGCTTAAAGTGATAATCTCAAAGATTTTCATATAAATAAATGTCGGTTAAATCTGTCGATCACCGATTGAGGTAACACAAAAATTATTTAGCCAATGGCCCTCTTATGAAAGCCTTACATCGGCTGTATATTGAATGTTCCCAACTGGTTGTAGTGGGGATACCGTTTGCATCTCTGTGAAAAATAACCGCTGATCGAAGGAGGGATCGCCAAAAAGAAACGGAAAATCCTCGCATTTTGAAATTTAACACTTTGTAACTTTTCCCCTGCAGCTATTCAATTTCACAACTTCTCATTTCTCATCGACAAGTCATTCCATCCTGGGAATATTTCTCAATGCATCCTTTCATTCTGGTCCACTATTTACATAATGAAAACAGTGATGAATGTCGTGGTTTATTTTGTCCATGCCTCGGCTGACATTGATGGATGTGAATACTTTAACCCCAAGACTTGTATGATTAAGATGGATCTCTCCATCTTGACCAAACTTGGAATCCGAGAAAGTTTAGAAGTGTATCTTAAATTTAAAACATGAACCAATTGTAACTCCATTCACAACTATGCCACAAATGCTGTTCAACAAAAGTGTTATAGACATCGATGCTACACTGATATCTTTCCACAAATCAATAATTGATCTGTAAAAGGAAAGCACAAAATTCTTCTCTTTCCCAATACTCCCAATGCATCCTAACCACCTCGATCATTCCCTCTCTACCGATGAACAAACTTTCTCTGTGCTCCCTCGCTCTCGACCTGCCACTCAAACGCTATCTCGTCCTGCAGCCAATGGGGAGACAGCTATAGCAGCTGGTCAGGGTGTGCTGTGTTGGAGTTTGAACTTTGGACCCGGCACCCAGGATGAGCATTACAGTATAGAGAGGTGTCCCGTGGTCTGGGACAAATGTTCCCTCTGTTTGGGGATCTCTCGTCGACCAGCCAAGGAGTGACAACATGTCCCACCGATCAGACCAGGTAAACACGTCTGAGTTTCTTTGCCATATTGTGTTGTTAATTATTATTATTATTATTATTATTATTATTATTATTATTATTATTATTATTATTATTATTATTATTATTATTATTATTATCTTCTCATCGTGTGTTAGTAAGTACAGTTAGTGTGTTTCTATTCGGTGAGCGGAAAGGCAACACATTCTACAAATCTTATTTCTGACCCTGTTGGTTCTGCCTTACGGATATTTAATACTCGGATATTTAATAATATTTAAAACACTAATGAAAATAGTGTAAAAATGTTAACTGTTAAAACACCAATATACTTGACACTATGGTATTCTGAGTTTGGGTACAAGTAGTCCAGAAAGAGCAGATAACGCCGAGCACAGAAGGGACGGAGGGAGGGCCTTTTACGAGCCTCTACCTGGGTGCTATCTCCCTGCCGGGGTGGGCTAGGCAGACGGAGCGCGCTGTGTCTCTAAACGCCGTCCCGTCCTCTCAGGGCGCCGACGGGGTGGAGTGGCTGGACTGGCTGTTTGATCAAAACGAGGGCATCCTGCGCCACGAGGAAGCGGGAAACCACGGCAACCAGTTCGCCTGGCTGACCCAGGACCCCAACGTGCGTTGGTTGGACACACGCTGCGCACGCCTCCCCCCCGTCCCCCCCGTCCCTGACGGCGGTCACACTACGCCACAGCCCCCCCCCCCCCCCCCCCTCACACACACCTTCCCCCCCCCCCCCCCACACACACACACACACACACACAGACACACACACACACACACACACACACACACAGCCCCCCCCCGTCGCGGGCGCTCCAGGCGTGCGGCGCAGACTAACAGCTGTTCGGTTCTCCCTTCGCTCCCGGCAGATGTTGCAGGCGGCGGCGGCGGCGGGGGGGGGCGCGGCAGACAACGACTTCCTGAGCGCCCTCCTGAGCGGGAGCGACTCCGCCTCGGGCTCGCCGCTCTGGTCGCCCTCCCCGAGCGACAGCGGCATCAGCGAGGACCCCCTGTCGGACCAGATGGACAGCCCCCCGCGGCCGGGGAGCCCCCCCCCTGTGACGGCGCAGTGCAGCGGCAGCGTGGTGCAGCCGGCCCCCACAAACCCCTACTCCATGGACCTCAGTAGGACCCCCCCCCCCCCCGCGCACACGGCCAGAGGATTCACACGCACGACGATGGACACGCACACACATGCACCGACACACACACACACACACACATGCACAGATACACACACATGTACAGAGAGACACACATGTACAGACACACGCACACATGCATCGACACACACACACACACACATGTACATACATGTACAGACACGCATACACATGCACGGACACACACGCACATGCAGTGACACACATACATGTACAGACAGACACACATACGTGCACTGACACACACATGCACAGATACACACACATGTACAGACAGACACACATGAACAGACACACATACACATGCACCGACACACACATGTACAGACAGACACACATACATGCACTGACACACACACACACACACACACACGTCGTGCACTGATCCACACACACATGCACCGACACACACACACTCATGCAACGACACACTCACACGCGTGCACAGATCCACACACACACACGCACCGACACACAGACATGCACCGACACACATACACACATGCACAGATACACACACAGACACACGTGCACAGACATCAAGATCACAACACACAGACATCAACACGCCAACCCATGAATGCCCAAAAAGCCCACACGGATACACACGCACACACACACACATATGAACATACAAACGCAGGCATAAACACAAACACACACACACACACACACACACACACACACACACACACACACACATTTTTCAACACGCAAACACATGGATGCACACAGTCAAATAGTCGCACAAGTATAAAAAACTGACAGACACACACACAAAGCCACAGACATCTAAACACACACACGCATGCATACACAGACACATGCGTGCGCAAACACACACTTTGATAAACACACACACAAAACAAACGCGTCAACAGCCAGGGTTTACAGGAAGACTTTGTCTATACGTCAGCACAAGTGAGCACGATCCGTATAACCAGAAAGCAGGCAGGGACGCTAAGGTAGGATAATGTGAGATGAAATGGGATATAGCTTGTCTACAATAGTGACTGATCCAATTTCATTTTGTGTGAATTTATGTGACAGGCAAGTCGCCTTTCAGCAAAGGATTCGCAGATAGGATTCAGAAAGGGAAACTATAACGTATTTATATCCTGCAATGATAACTAGACAACCTTTTGCCCTGTAAACCACCGTCGCCGCTAGATTTAATCAAAACCAACAGGTAGGAGGGCGACCGGAGGAGCAGGGGGGGCCCTGTGTTTACCTGTTTATCTTTCTGCGGGCGTACAGACGGCTGGGAGGCTGACCTCGCACCTGGAGGGATGGGCAGGACGGCCTTCCCAGGGGCCTTACAGCCGTCCCCCCCGCCCGCCCCCGCCTTCCCGCTCACTGTCAAAGACCTGCTGCTCTCCGGAACCCAGGAGCCAGTGCGTACCTGTGTGTGTGTGTGTGTGTGTGTGTGTGTGTGTGTGTGTGTGTGTGTGTGTGTGTGTGTGTGTGTGTGTGTGTGTGTGTGTGTGTGTGTGTGCATGTGTTTTCTTTTTTGTTTGTGTGTGTGTGTGTGTGTGTGTGTGTGTGCGCGTGCGTGTGTTGTGTTGTGTTTATTGTGTCTGTGTGTGTGTGTGTGTTTTTGTGCATGTGTTCTTGTGTGTGTGTGTGTTCGTATGTGTGTATGTGTGTGTACATTCGTGTGTGTGTGCCTGTGTTTTAAATTTTGTTTTTGTGTGCGTGTGTGTATTTGTGTGTGTGTACATTTGTGTGTGTGTGTGTGCCTGTGTGTCTGGGTGTATGTGTCAACAAATCATAATGTTTGTCTGGAGCCACTAACCTTCAGAAACGTGAGGGGATAAGGACGGGGGTGTAGTGTCGACAGACGTGTGCGAGGCTGCTTGCAGATTCACGTACACTGTGAGACGCCAGCTGGACGCTAGCTGGACGCTAGATCCTATGCTACGCGGCCCACAACGTCACGTTCCCATATCTTGTCCTCCCACGGCAGAACAGCGGTTGTTTTCTGTGGAAATCAGCCCGGGAACGTTCGTGTTCCCGTTGGATCTATATCTGCTCGCAATGCGTCACGTTTGTATCACAGTCATTCAAAAAGTATTCAAAGACTTTGATGAAGTCGAGCATCTTCTGTGAAGAAGAACGTCTTCTGTGAATAATTACTAATTATAATAAATACCGTGCGGGTAATGTTATTCCATTAGGCCTGCGGGCGGGTTAGCCGGCCCTTCTGGGTGATTAAAAATTCAGAGTAAAATAATGAAAAGTGCATGAAATCAGGGCCAGAGTGAGAGCCAAGCGTAAACAGTTTACCCATCTATCGAGGATTTAGGAACGGTAATGATAGAAATAATAAGTAAGGGAATTGAGTGCTAAAAGAAGGACAATTAAGTCCACTTTATATGCTGAAAAACATTTAGAAATCCATAAAGCCGTTGAAAAGTGGACCGCTCCATCAGCGGGGCTTTTAAACCAGCGTGGATCCCTCACACGTCTTCCCCTGGTCCACTGTCCCGTCCCCCCCCCCCCCCCCCCCCCCAGGCCCCAGCCGCCCTCCCAACAGTCCATCCAGGAACTGGTGCTCAACGAGGACGAGAAGAGAAGCTCCTCGTCAAGGAGGGA
>NC_082393.1:24703706-24793706 GCF_031168955.1 Gadus macrocephalus
GCAATAGACTCCATATCCCACTCAAAAAAAGTGCAAAAATTCTATGCTTTGATTTCAGAGTTTGTTGTAACTTGTATTTCAGCCCGTTTTGCCTTACCAAGTGACCGATGCTGCCCTTAAATCACCAGACCTCAGATGCTAAAGCTTCAAAATTGGATTTGTGCAATTATCTTTTGCAACACAAAGTGTCCAGCCGTTCCGACCCAACAAACTCAGACTAGGAGTGGAGACGTGGGGTTTGTTTACTCTGGTAAATTGTAAAAACTCTGAAAAGATTTTGGGTGCTGGCTGTAATTTAAAGGAGGTGGGGGAGGGGGGGGGGTGGGGGCTGTCGTGTTGCAGGTGGGGTGTATTTCACAAATCACTTCCAAAATAGCCTTGAGAAACCTCATTCAACCCAGAAAAGTAAATAAATGGACTGCATTTATATAGCGCTTTTCTAACCATTGGCCACCCAAAGTGCTTTACAATATTGCCTCACATTCACCATTCACGCACACATTCACACACCAACGGCGGAGTCAACCATGCAAGGCGACAGCCAGCTCGTCGGGAGCAGTTAGGGTTAGGCGCCTTGCTCAAGGACACCTCGACACTCAGCTAGGAGGCGCCGGGGATCGAACCAACGACCATTAGGTTACCAGCCAACCCGCTCTACCTCCTGATCTACTGCCGCCCAGAATACCAGAATATACACCTCTCCAAGACCGTGTGTGTGTGTAACACTTAAACCTGGATTTAACTTGCATTCCCAATCAATGCAGAGGGAGGCTGTGTGTGTTACAGGCACAGGAAGGGAAGTCTTGAGCACGTCAACTCGAAGGCCGTTCCATTATCATTCGTGTCCAGGGCCCCACAAAAAGGCCCAAGGCCGCCTTAACACACCATTAAATTGAAGCACCTTCGTCTGTATTCGTCAGGTTTAAGCCTCATGTTTGGCCGTAGCATCGGGCAGCCTACTGGATTTTCTCTCCATCCTCTTGGGGACGGACTCAATCTATCTCCTCTGCTTTGGCCTCGCGTCCCCTTCCCGTTGAGTCACTTGTTTGTCTTTAATCAGCAAGAGGGGACTCTGTCGGGCGCCGGTGTCTCTTATCAGCGTCTAAACCTATCGCTTTGATTAGTCTAATTCCTCTGGTGCCTTAATCCCCTCCTGGCAGCCCCCACGTCCCACCCAGGGGAGTTCAGTCAGGAAGGAAGCCAAGGCTTTGATCGAAGACCATCCCGTTCTCTTCTTGTTTCTTTATTTTCATCTGCAAAAGTGAGTTGACTTATTCAGCGGCGTGAGCCTGGAGCAGTTCACTTGAATGCGTTTGAGGAGAGATTCCTTGACACCATTGGACCTTCTTATTAGCAGAATTGTTTTCTAATTTAGGAGGTAGAGGCGGTGAAGTGAAACTCCAGGCAAAAGACATCCATCAATATCTTATTAGACCGTCAGGGGTTGGTAGAAAAGACCCAATTTGGCCGAGGCTTTTTCATCTCTCTCTCTTTTTAAGAGATGCTTCTTATGGCCTGCTCCGTTGGCATCATCCAGCATCATAATGATATGTTGATATATTCAAATCATAAATAGTGGTCTGAAGTGTGGCACACTCTCTCTGACCTGATAACATCTGATTAATATCAATAGAGTGTGCTGCTGCGTGATTGAAGAGACTGATGCCTGCTGAGCTCATCAGGATACGCACTCGGTGGCGGTGGCAGTGGTAGTAGTAGTAGAAGTAATAGTAGGAGCAGTATTATTAGTAGTGGTGGTATATTAGTAGTAGTAGTTGTAGTAGTATTATAGTAGTTATAGTAGTAGTAGGAATAGTATATGTAGTAGTTGTAGCAAGAGGAGGCCTAGTTGTTGTAGGCCAAGTAATGGTAGTAATAGTAGTAGTAGTACTAGTAGCATTGGTAGTAATAGTAGTAGGCTTACTAGTGGCCATAGTAGAAGCAGGAGTAGTAGGAGGTAGTTTATGCAACATCTCATCGATGGATGATTTTTTTAAGACATGTTGATAGATCTTATATATAACATAAGGAGTATGTTCTGTACATATTGTCATGATGTAATGTTTTTCCGAAGGTTGCGCTACGTTATTGTGTTGTTTAAGAGGCAAACATAGTTACACCGCATGTAGCTTCGTTCAATCTTTAAACGTTCACCGCCACGGCAAGAGGGTGGCCGAGCTGTCTGCCGCCATCCCAGGGGTCACACAGACATAAGGGGACCTCTTTGTAATTAACTCCGCCGGACAGATGAACGCAGATAGACTGAGTGTTAATTCATGCAATACAGCCGAGCGGAACTAAACGGAAATTGTCCTGCGCAATTCTCTGGCAGAGAGTGAACGCTCTTAAATGATGCTGCCCCTTAACACACACACATATACACACACACACACACACACACACACACACACACACACACACACACACACACACACACACACACAGACACATAACCCCCAGTGACATCGCTTGAGCCCAGGCGCTGAGTCACACCTGTAAGTGTGTGTGTGTTTGTGTGTGTTTGTGTGTGTGTGTGTGTGTGTTTGTGTGTGTGTGTGTGTGTGTGTGTGTGTGGTATGTGTGTGTCTGCGTATGTGTGTGTGTGTGTGTGTGTGTATGTGTATGTGTGCGTGTGTCTTTGTGTGTGTGTGTGTGTGGGTGTATGTGTGCGTGCGTGCGAGCGTGCATGCGTGTGTGTGTGTTTGTGTGCGTGCGCATGCTAGATAAGTGGCAAATTTCTATCCCCACTTCAAGAACCAACCAGACATTAACACCTGACAGCTTCAAATTGTTCACGTCTGTCCACGAATACTAATCCACCGCCTTGCCAGGGCGCTATAAGTGTCACGTGAGGGTTGTGTTGCCCCAGCCCGGTATTGTCTGTGTTTTCCTGCGTTGATTTGTACAAGTGTTGTGCAGTCACCCCTCATGCTTTCTATTTCATCTGAGTCAAATCTAGGCTGGCAACGTGTGGACTTAGGGCTATTAGTTGGCCTCCTGCCAGTCATCCACCTGCTCTTTGTCGGGCAGGATCTTCACAAAGGGGACACAGACACTGTGCATTGCATGTGCGCTGCTTGCTCGTGTGCATTCCTTGATTCAGCACACATTTGCTTGTGCCTTTATGGATGGATGTGGGGATTAAAGCCTATTTTATTTAAATTATAGTGGAAAAAACATATTATTACTGCTTGTTTACTGTCTCCTTAACACTATGCGTTACAGTTTGCATGTGCTTTTTTTAGATGTCACTAATGTTTAAACACAAAGTAAGCCCTGCACGCTGGCACCTTGAATGTCTGTTGGAGTGGTGTTGTTTTTCAAGAAGAACTGCATCACACAGCAGATTAATAGAACAGGATTAACTTTCAATCCAGATGTGTCTTTTAAGGTTGGTCAGAATGCCTTGAGGGTGTTCCTTTCAGAGCGAAAGATCAAGGTCTGTAGCTACCATGCCTCAACCATTAGGAGTGAACCATGACTGATTGGGAAATGAAACCTGACGTTTTTATAATTGATAGAAGGTGCATTTGCCTGTAGGCTATTTCGCGTGGTAAAGATGGCATTTTGATTTGATACATTCTGCTTCCTACTGGCTACACAGAATTATTTATTCATCATTTAATCTCACTCTCTATAAACACATAAACTGAATTAACATAGTCTGTATTATAATGATTAAACAGACTTGCTATGTGTATATTGGTGGAAACTATGGCAGACTTTTTTTTACTCCAACAACATTGCAGACCAATGTGTACAAGAGAACTCAGATTTAGACAGTGTATTGATTCGAGTTTCTGGGCCTTTCTGGCCTCCCTTGTGTTGATTTGTGAACTCTGTATTCTGCAGGGGAAAGCCAACATCAACATATCTCCTGAGCATGATCCTATTTTGATTAAGAATTTGCTTGGAGAGGGGCTTTTCACAGACCATTGTCAGTGTGTCGTGAGAGAGAAAGGAAATATTTTAAAATGTGAATTGCACCTACAACATATTGATATGTTGCAGCCACTACAACATATTGACAGTAAAATAAGTTCCAATTTTAAAATAAATGTCAATGTTTGCGAAACACTATTGATTGGGAATGGCGTCATCCTTACGGACGGATAAAAGATTTTTAAATCTCAATTACCCGCCCAAGTTAAGTACCTAAACAACGGATTTCTCTGGGTTAGAAACAAGTGAGTTGTGCACTTACGGTACGTACACAACTCAACAAATTATATAGGCTACCATATTTTAATCTGGAAATGTTACATAAAATACCTTTAAGTAAACCTTTTAAAAGTGAGGTAGGCATCTTAACATAGTGTTGTTATGTTTGACATTTCGTTGAGACGTTCTCTTTGAATTACCTTTGAAAACGTTGCAATTTATAAATACCATCAATATGTGAGGCTCTGGTATCGTGATCATTCCTCCTTATTGACTCCCACCTCCCACCATCTGTGTCTCACCACTAGCATTCATTTAATCACCGACTATTCAGGCAACAAATATTTAAGAGCTGAACATCTAATTCAAGGATGCGAACTTTTTTTCCACAAAGCTTTTTTTCCACAGTCCACAAAGCAAACAAAGCAGTCTGATTAAATGTACCAATGGGTGAAAAGCACGAACCCAACAACTTCAAAAACGCAGTTTATAACCGCTCGATGCGCGGTCTCCTATATCGCTGCTCTTTACGCACGCCTGGTCTGCGCGTCAGGTGGCTCCCCAGACGAAATTTGATTCAAACCGACAAAGCACAACACACGATTACCTCAGAACGGCCTGGGTGTCACAATACATTTTGTTCCGACTTAGACGCGACTCCTCTAAACGTAGGTACGTTCGCTCTCTAATCACCCGGCGCTCCGGTGGCGAGTCTGAGCTTTTGCGCGCGGCCGTGGAGCGTATAAAACAAGGTGGCGCGCAGCAGGGGATGTCAGATGGAGAGGATGGAGAGCGAGTGAAGATGTCGGTATCGCACGGACCTACATGCGCCTTTGTTTAAATTAGAATCCACTGCCATCGTTGAGGAGAAAAAGAAAAAGAAAAAGCAACGTGTTTTCCAAAATGACAACAGCCATACGTTTTTCTTTTTTGGACACGTTTTCACCTCCTTTCCTCACACATTTTTAACTCTCCCATCCCACACCAGAGGATGTGTGAGTGAGCCGGCCAGCGCCCCCCCCCCCCCCCCCCCCCCGCCGCCATGCAGCTGAACGAGAGTGGGGTTCAGACGCCGGCTCCGGAGCAGTGCGAACAGGGGCGGCTCCGACGGCAGGAGGCGGGCGCGGACGTGGCCAACTGTAGCGGCGGCCCGTCGGCCAATCTGTCGCTGCACTGCTGGCTGGAGCTGCTCACCAGGGAGTCCCTCCCGGAGCTGCAGGGCGACGGCTCCAGCATGGCGCTGCGCGTGCTCATCGCCTGCGTCTACTCGGTGGTGTTCGCGCTGGGGCTGGTGGGCAACTCGCTGGCGCTCTACATGCTGCACTCGCGCCACCGCCAGAAGCAGTCGTCCATCAACTGCTTTGTGATGGGGCTGGCCGTCACCGACCTGCAGTTCGTGCTCACGCTGCCCTTCTGGGCCGTGGACACGGCGCTGGACTTCCGCTGGCCCTTCGGCCAGGTGATGTGCAAGATCGTCAGCTCCGTCACCACCATGAACATGTACGCCAGCGTCTTCTTCCTCACCGCCATGAGCGCCGCGCGCTACTACTCCATCTCCTCGGCGCTCAAGATGCACAGCCGGCGGGCGGCGGCCGCGCGCGCCAAGTGGACCAGCCTGGCCATCTGGGCCGTGTCCCTGCTGGCCACGCTGCCGCACGCCGTCTACTCCACCACCGCCGCCATGACGTCGGACGAGGAGCTGTGCCTGCTGCGCTTCCCCGACGCGGGCCGCTGGGACCCCCAGGTGCTGCTGGGGCTGTACCAGCTGCAGAAGGTGCTGCTGGGCTTCCTCCTGCCGCTGGCCACCATCACGGCCTGCTACCTGCTGCTGCTGCGCTCCGTGCTGGGCAGCCGCGCGGCGGGCCCCTCCGGGGGCCCCGAGGCGCAGCGGTGCCGCCACAAGCGGCGCTCCAGGGTCACCAAGTCGGTGGCCATCGTGGTGCTGGCCTTCTTCCTGTGCTGGCTGCCCAACCAGGCGCTGACCCTGTGGGCCGTGCTCATCAAGTTCGACCTGGTGCACTTCAGCAAGGCCTTCTACAACGCCCAGGCCTACGCCTTCCCGCTGACGGTGTGCCTGGCCTACACCAACAGCAGCCTGAACCCCGTGCTCTACTGCCTGGTGCGGCAGGAGTTCCGGGCGGGGCTGAAGGAGCTGCTCCTCCGGGCCACGCCCTCCTTCAGCAGCCTGGCTCAGAGGCTGCCCCGCCGGGCCAGGGTGGCCGAGGCGCCCCCCGGCCTGGTGCTGGTGCAGATGCAGGTCTGAGGGCCCCCCCACCCCATCCACCCCCCCCACCCCCCCACCCCACCCGGCCTGGTGCTGGTACAGATGGGGGTCTGGGCCCCCCCCCCCCCCCCCACCCAGGACCCGGGTTGGGGTGGGGGACGGGGGGACGGAGGGAGGGGTGGATGGGAGGAAGAGAGTGAGAGATTGAGATGGATAGAGCAATGGAGTGAGTGAGGGAGAGTGGCTATGTGAGTGGGTGTGTTAGGGAGGGAGGGAGGGAGGGAGGGAGGGAGTGATTGAGAGAGAGAGAGAGAGAGAGAGAGAGAGAGAGAGAGAGAGAGAGAGAGAGAGAGAGAGAGAGAGAGAGAGAGAGAGAGAGAGTGAGAGAGAGAGTGAGTGAGTGAGTGAGTGAGTGAGTGAGTGAGTGAGTGAGTGAGTGAGTGAGTGAGTGAGTGAGTGAGAGAGGCCCAATCCCATTTCTACCCCTTACCCCTTCCCCTTACCCCTCCCCCTTGTTTTGAAGGGGTAAGAGGTAGAAATGGGATTGGGCCTGAGTGTGATTGAGAGGCGTGAGCATGTGGGAGGGTGAGAGAATTGGTTCGAGAGATGTGAGAAGGTGGGGGGAGTGAATAATTGAGTGAGTGTGAGAGAGAGATTGAGTGGGAGAGAGTGAGCGATCGAGAGATCGAGAGAGCGTGAGGGAGGGAGTGAATGAGAGCAGGTGGGAGAGTGAGAGCATAGGTTAGAGAGATTGATTGAAGTGAGCGAAATAGTGAATAAGTGAGTGTGGAGAGGGTTGGCTAGGGGTGATTCAGTGAGCAGGAACGACCCAGACTGCCACAGGTGGAAACACGGACATGGCGGTGTCCATTGTTTATTAGCAAGGGTCCGATAGGTCACCGTCTCCCTGATGGACGGGACACATGCAAGCGCTTTCTGACTGACAGAAGGCGGATAATCAGGAAGGAAGACTATTGGGAAGTGCCCCACTTTCTCTTTTGTTCTCTCTCTCTCTCTCTCTCTCTCTCTCTCTCTCTCTCTCTCTCTCTCTCTCTCTCTCTCTCTCTCTCTCTCTCTCTCTCTCTCTCTCTCTCTCTCTCTCTCTCTCCCTCTCTCTCTCTCTCTCTCTCTCTCTCTCTCTCTCTCTCTCTCTCTCTCTCTCTCTCCAGAGTCTGCCAGATGCTATATATATACTGTATATATTTATATATGTATCGCAGTCTTTCTCTCTCTCAGTCTCTCTCTCTCTCTGTCTATGTCTCTCTCTCTCTCTCTCTCTCTCTCTCTCTCTCTCTCTCTCTCTCTCTCTCTCTCTCTCTCTCTCTCTCTCTCTATATATATATATATATATATATATATATATACATATATATTTATATATATATTTATACTGTATATATTTATATGTCTATATGTATCTCAGTCTTTCTCTCTCTCTATCTCTCTCTCTCTATATACATATATATATATTTATATATATACTGTATATATGTATCTCAGTCTTTCTCTCTCTCTCTATATATATATATATATATATATATATATATATATATACTGTATATATGTATCTCAGTCTCTCTCTCTCTCTATATATTTATATATATATATATATATATATATATATATATATATATATATATATATGTATTTTTTTTTTATATATATATACTGTATATATGTATCTCAGTCTCTCTCTCTCTCTCTCTCTATATATATATATATATATATATATATATATAGTGTATATAAGTATCTCAGTCTTTCTCTCTGTCTCAGTCCTCTCAGCCCTGGTCCTCTCGGCAGCAGGTCTTCTCCTCCAGAGTCAGCCAGATGCTCCGTCAGGGCATTCTACTTGCTGTAGTTTGGTCTGGCTTTGCGAGACTACCGTCACGGTGATCTGAATCAGAGTGGCTCCTCTCCCCGGAGACGGTCTAGTGGGCGTGGGGACGGGAGCGTGGTGTCCGTTTAAAGAGTCACTCTGAAGAGCTCTCACATTTATGACTCATGGATATTTTTTCAAAAATGATATGAATAAAATGCATGAGATATTATAATTTATATATTAATATATATATACATATATAAATAAATATTTGCATTACTATTAAATGTAAGATGATATTAGACTGACCGTGGAAACATTTATAAAATAAGGACTGATGTGTTTATTTTTGTTTGTTTGTTATGACAATTGAAAAAGATGCAACAGTTCCTTTCTATGTATACATTGATTTTATTTTTGTAAAAAACAAAGGGAGCACAACAACGTCTGTTGTTATTCCCCTACTGCTTAGTAGGATTTGTTGTAATTTAAAAAAAATTTAGCATGTTAACCTGATTGTTTGAAAGTTGTTATTTGAATTGTTCTAGTTTTAATTTATTTTGCCTTTGAAGCATGGAAGAAATAATCACAGTTAGAAGGAAAAAGAAAGAGAAAAGGACTAGGCAAGCGTGTGACAGCCTGATCCTCAAAGTGAAAATACTTTTACCGAGTGGTCTGATTTGCTCTGCGTGATAGACTGGTCCCACTATGTGGTGGTTTTAATTATTCTCTTCTACAGCTGCTGTCACTGCTGCATCTCGTTCGTGTCTGGAACCCCTCGATCGCAGTAGGCTACTGATATGCAAGGAATTTCAAGATTAGATTGAAAGGAGGTTGAAAATATCCCGCCCAAATAGTAGCACAGCTCAAGGTAATAATAACCGATGCCTATTTCTTAGATTGTAACAGGCATTGGCGTGTTTTGTTCTGAGAGAGAGGAAGTTGGGATACAATGAGAAGTGATATTCTGAAAATATTCTACAAGAAAGAGAATAAAGTGGAAACGGCAAGAGCAAGCAACAGCAAGGCCACAGAGAGCTGATTCTCAAGCCCATAGTGCGTAGCCTACTTTAGAGCAAAATCATGCTTTCCTTGCGTGATTCGTTGTGTGCACATGCCACGCACATACAAACGAAATGGGAGATACAGGCAGAGAGAAGCCAATTCCTCTTATATTAAAGAGGAGCTCCAGTTATGTGCGACTGGCCTTATTGCTGCATTCTGACCCCAATAATGTAATAAATAATAGGCAAACATTAACAGCAGCGTTTTTGGGCTATTTATTTCAGTCATCTCAAAGCTCTATGGTATCCATGGTGTATCGGTGCTGTGTTGTATTTGTGGACATGGCGGAAGTCACTCCTTGTAAACGACAACCCAATAAAAGACATGAAGAGCGATCTGAATAATTGGGGCATGGCTAGTGCAGCGTCTGAAGACACGCACGAGGGAGAGCGTGTGCGGCGGCCGAGCCGCGGTGAATATGAATGAGGGGCGGGGGACTCGCTTGCGGACGTGCCGCGTCTCACAAAGAGCATCGCACATTCTTCTCATGTGAAAACGGCAGAACATTCAAACGTGCTTCATGTGTATTCATGCTGACCCAGCTGCGTTACATTTTTTTAATGGAAAAGGAAATCCATTCACCACCTAAAATAGACATGGATGAACGCTAAGACGACAGTCCCGCCTCCATCATGTGGACGGTCAGAGAAAGAAGTTGAATTAACCTGGATATTGGTCCTGGCTCTCTAGGACTATCAGTTCTATCAGGTCTAAGGTGAATAGAAAAATCAAAGCCGTCTGCACCTGGAAGAACATGCTCTTCTTTAGTGGGCTGAGTTATTCTCTATCCAACCATGAGTTAGAAAATATAGGGCCCTATCTGGCATCCGGCGCAATTGACTTAATCACTGGCGCATGTGTCGTTGCTAGTTTGCAACTGGCGCAGAGCGTGCTTTTCCCTCCTGCGCCACGCGTCTGTAAATTAGGGAATAATCTTGCGCCCCAAGGGGCGGCTCGGCGAAAGGAGGAGACGTGTTCTGGCGCAAAAGTTCCCTGTTGCAGATTCAAATGCGCTCATGGCTCTTAAAGGGGATGGGACCTGGCACTCTCATTGGTTTGTTGCACGTTACGCCCAAACCACAACTACGGGTGGCTACTTCAGACCAACCCTTTTTAGATATGCGCCGGCCGGGCGCAAGAGTCATTTTTCGCGCCGGTAAACTATCGACATCGTCTAGAACCGCCCACAAAGCTACTTGCGCTTGGCGCTTCTCACGGCGTTTCAGACCGTTAAAATAGGGCGGGCCCATAGTCTGAAAGGATCCTCCGACATAACTTACCCAAAGAATGCTTCAACGAGGGCCAAACGCAGAGAAGCCTGGGTTGTGCTCGTAATTAAAGCCTTATGATTCTAAGGAAGCTTGAAGCATGTATCGCTGTGTCCCCCCCCCCCCCCACACACACACTCCACGTCACTGATACAGCTGGGGAACGTTCAGTTTGTGAAAAGTGTCATCTCTCGCTTTGATCCCCACGGTTAACAGCTGACCTTGGTATCTTTATCAGAGCATCTCCGCTGACGAATACCGTTCATCAAAGCTGTGAATACTCTCTTAGTGGTGTCGCTTGAATGTTAACGCTGTAGAGCCCCCCACTCACCCCATTTCCTTCTGAAATTGTTAATTTAATTGTTGTTCCACTGAGTTCCAAATGTGTGTAGCCTTTGAATATTGAAAAAAAGAAAGAAAGAAATGACGGAATCAAGTAATCAAGAATAGATAAAGCCATGTGGTTGAGGGCATGCGCCCCTTCACGTGAAACCGCGCATTAATCAAGGACTCTGTGTTCTGCTGCCCCTAAATTCCTGATTGCAATGCGCTAGCCAGCGCTCGCACCATGCTCCTGTAATAACAATCCTCACTGCCAAAGCTTCTGCTGCTGCATCTCATTTGGGTATAAGGACCCCCTCGCTCTCTGAGGCTTTTTTCTGGGTCCAAAATAGAGCCCCCCCCCCCCCAACAGCGCAAGTCTTGTTTCATCAGCGCTGAGCCATTGTACAAAAATCAGCCTCTGCACCAAGCCAGTCGACAGGCACCACGGGGCCGCTCTTACAACTTGCCTCCGTGCGCAGGGAGACTTCAGGCCTGTAAGGGTTGAACTCGCAGTCAGCTCAGCTTTGATCGCGACGATTCCTCGGTGCACCCAACGCTGCCGGTATAAAGTATTGTCTTTTAAATCGCATGAGATTTGACATGAGGGCGTCTTTTCACTAAGAATCTGTTTTGCGTTGTATTATTGTTGATATCATTATCATAATCGTAATTATTATCATTATCATTATTATAAATCGACGGTTGATGTGTTACACTTGGTTTATGGGTTCAGACTAGTGATCTCATTCACAAAGTGCTTTTTTCATTTCGATGTGGATCGTCAACAACATCGTCTCCTGCCTCTCCCCCTAACCCTAACCCCAACCCTAACCCTAACCCCCTAACCCTACTCCCCTAACCCTAACCCTCGAACCATAACCCTAACCCCCTAACCCTAAACCCCTAACCCCCTAACCCTGACCCTAACCCCCAATCCTCTCCCCCTAACCCTAACCCTAACATCAGAAAAACCACAGGCCTCCTACCCTGTTCCCTTTTCAACAAGGCTTTGTTCTTCAAAATATTATTATTTCTTTCTTTCTTTCTTATTTATGGTTTATTTGACAGGGACAGATGTAAATAGACAAACTGAGAGCAGCTATCCGCAAGTATCAATGTGCTTATAGCGGAGGCTAATTTGCAACACCCGTCCCTCGCAGGGCTTTTGTGGTAAAAAAAAACAACGATTCAAACCACAAGGTAAAAAGAAGTTAAACAGAAAACAGCCAGATACAATAAAGCACAAGATATAAAGAAGGTAAAAGACCTTGACACTTCCTCATCTTCTACATCTGAGTGTAGAACTTGTAGTGAGATACGCAGTGTGAGATTGGGGTCTCATCTCATTTTGATATTCCCAGTTGTGTGTGACCAAGTATGTCTGACTGGAAGCAGATGGTCACTGGTCAATATTTTGGCACAGAGGCACAGTGGGGGGGGCGACTAGTGAGGGATTCGCGGACCATTGCCCCGAACCTTACTGCCCGGAGGCGGAGATTGTTCAAACCACCATACCCACCACATAGTCCCAGAGAAAGGACCAAGTTCCTTTAGGTCGGGTTGGAGTCCCGACGTGGGTTCCTTTGGTTCGTGGTTAGAGTTCCAAGTTCTGTCTGGGTTTGAGTCCTAGAATCTGGATTGGAGTCCCAGAGAAAGGACCAAGTTCCTTTAGGTCGGGTTGGAGTCCCGACGTGGGTTCCAGAGAGACTGTTGATCTGATCTTAAATACATTGCACTTTCAATTTTACTTACTAAAAAGCCTTTTTATCTTTCAATTTAATTTTCTATTTTTACCAGAAAGATACATGATCTGATACCAGAGAGAAAGGATAAGGTTTACTAGAATTCGGGTTGGAGTCCCAGAGAAAGTAGGTTATTTTAGGTCGGGTTTGAGTCCCGACACGGATACCAGAGAGACTGTTGATCTGATCTTAAATACATTGCACTTTCTATTTTACTAATTTCTTTGCATATGTTTTCTTTTACTTATCTATTATTTTATTTTATTGTATGACAATGTTTATATGTGAAGCACTTTGAGTCTGCCTTGTGTATGAAAAGTGCTATATAAATAAAGTTGCCTTGCCTTGCCTTGCCTACCTTGTGTCTTCTCCACCTGATGACACGCACGCAGTCGCACAGAACAACAGCCCTCTTATCTTATCGATTTAGTGGAAGATTACTTCCTCCTCGTAGGTCAGTGATGTCCACAGACTTGGCTTATCACGCCGAGCAGCGAGTTGCACAGCAAGACCATCGTGCACGGGCAAAACAGAAACTGATTATTGTACATAGTGTCCTACAGCAGTGCCTGCAACAGGACGCTTGCTCTTCAGAGAACTAGACTGTTGTTGTAGAGTGAGCAGGAACCTGAGCTAAAATACGATTTGATATCGTAGGTTTAGTGAACAAATGTCATCACCTCATAATGTTTGTTTATTTGGTAGGCCAGTAATACAAATGACAGAACACTCAGAAAAGGTAAGGTCAAAATAAATAACCAACGACCCTTTTATAGGCCTACCACATTTTCCAATTTCCTGGCTCATTATTAATATTCTTTTGACATGTTTTTCTGCACAGAACATGTTTTACATCTCCCATCATATTTTACAAACCCTTTGAATATGGCTGAATGCCGACTTTTCCTTTTGACTTTTAGAACTATCAATCCAAGTGGCATGAATGGCCGTTCAGATGTCAAGGAAATGTCTCAATCTCGCTCGCCCACGTTGGCTCCGTTTGGAAAAGTAGGCCTACTATTGATTAGTAACATTAGGATTGTTAGATCATGTATTGCACATATGTAGTGCACATTTGTACATTTATTTATTGCATGCCAATCTGTCTCACAAGCAATTCCCAGAAGGGGCGTGTGTGTTTTCTTATGGGATATCATTCACATGTAGGCCTACATGTCACACGATCCCTGGCCGCAGTTGGCTGGTTGATCCATACCATAATGGATCATAAAATGATCCATTAAATTAAATGATAAGGCCGACAGACAGTGAGGCAAATAGAGAGATATTTAGAGAGAATGACAGACAGACCGACAGACAGACAGATAGATAAATGATAAAGCCGACAGAGAGAGAGGCAAATAGACAGACAGAGATCCCATATATTGTGATTTCTTTTTTGTTGTAATTTTATTCAGGGTTTCATCGGGAAGATAGTTATTTCCAATAGGTGTTATTTATGATTGTGGTTATTTCCAGATGGTCGTTATCTCTGGTGGTGTTATTTATATTTCGCCGCCATTAAAGGGGGATGGGTACCCAGGGCCCCAATGGGGGAAGGACCCTCCAAAAGCCTGGGATGAAAAGTAGTTACCTGTTTTCAACTTTTATTTCGAAGTAGGCCTAACTAGTGTTGTAAGTCCCTTTAAACAAGCAAATCGTGAGTTGAGCGACTGCTAATGCTGGAGCGCTAGTTTGCGCCACGATAGTCACGAAAGAGAGACTGGGGACACAAAAATTTGAAGAAAGAGGTGAGGTGAGCCCAACAGTTGAGGAATGTTCCAGGCTATTTTCCGCCGTTTTTTTAGTTTGAAGGCAGTCAGCAAGGAATATAGGTTTGAGCATAATTGCATCGTATAACATGAATTAATCAATATCATTGATTAGTCAACATTGTACCTCCAATGTCATTTGACTTTATATATATCAAATAGATAAAATACCTAGCAAATAAATTAAATACCTAGCAAAGCTTGACATCATGAAACGCATGGCCCTTAGTTTCAGAATCAGCCACAGAGATTGGATCAGAGCCTCATCCTCTCCTGAGATTACTGAGGATGTGAGCTCATATCTTGGCAACTAAAAGTCATTCAAAGTAATAATTTGAAACCCTTTCACCTGAAAGGAGCTTAACAAAGCTATTATCAAGTAGCCTGTTATATTGTATGTTAGCCTGTGAGCAGGTTAAGAGGCTAATAGCAATCCTTCATGTGTCTTGCTTCTAGAGGGGTCTGTCCTCGTAGCAGATAGTGAGCTAGACGCTGTGACAGAGGATGATGGAGGCGAAGAGACTAGAGTGAAGGCGAATGTAGGGTGAGGAGAAGGCTGAGGAGAGGACGGAAGAGGAAGGGGAAGAAAGGGAGAGAACTGCAGCACAGGATTTGCCAGAGGAACCAGGACGATGGCCAGAGAAGCTTGCTGATCACCAAAGAGGCAGAGTCTGTACAACCAAGATGGCACCCAAAGATATTGAAGGCAAACCGTTCCAAAAATAATAAATACATTTTTAAGATTCATGAGACGTATGGATCAAGAGACTCCCGCGTACGACTCGGTGTGCAGTTGGGAACATTGCTGGCGGCGGTCTTTTAAGTGTGAGCATGTGAGGTGTGGTTCCCCTTTTTGTATTATGGTCTGCTATGTTTTTTAACAATGGTTTCTGATGAAGAGAAACTTCTGTTTAGGACGTGTCAGCCAGCGACATATTTGATTTAATATTAGGGCATGATCATGGGAAATTAGTTACAGGCAGCAAAGTTACTAAGGATACATTCCGTGAGACAATGGGTGATCAAGATTCTTATAGGGAAACGTTTGCCTTTTGGGTAGGGAATACACAGGTAAGTGGGAGTGACCATAGTGGAGAGTTTAGGATTGGCGGGAGAGGCCAAGTTAACTGCAATACACTATGGGAGAAGTGGACATGTCTGCAAGTCTGCAAGCATGGCTGCAAGAAGGTTAAAGGAATCTACATAACAAAGAAGTCAGTCGATTGGCATGGCCTAGTATCAGACTTAGTGGCTCCAGTGGGAATGTAAATTTGAACTTTCTTAACCTCTCTCAGTTAGAGAGAGGAAGGGATGTATCTTAAGATACATGGAGAATGTATACAGTTCCTTATAATGTAGATAGTAATTATATAAACAAGGTCAATATAATTTGTATATGATTGTATATTATAGTTATGATTGATATTTCCACGACCAAGGACAAAACTATTTGGGACTTGTGGACAAACGATTTAGCTTTAGAGAGAGATATGTACCTTGGGGGGTGGGGGGGGGGGGGTAATCAGGTGTGGGGACCAATCAAATTTGTTGTGTTTAGAACCAAACCATTCGCTACCGGCTGTGATGACTGCGTCACATGAGGGCGTGTAATGTAGAGATAAAACAACCGACAACGGGCGGCAAACTTTAGTTTGGACGGGAGAAACAAGAGCCCTGTCTGACAACATGCCGCTGGTCTACCGTGAGTACATCCTAACGCAGCTCGCATTACAGCATCAGACATTTAAATGTGAGTCACAGTCTTGTATCTGTTGCTAAAGTTGATTTTTCAGGGCCCAGAAGTTACGGAGTGGAGGATAAGAAGCAACAGGATGACTACCGTCCATGTATGTAAATATTGTCTTTGAATATGTTTGCTACTTAATATTGTATTTATGTGTAAAAAAATTTGAATAACTATAGGGGCCCGCTGTGTCAGGTTTGTTTGATACAGTTTCGATGAATATTCACCGACCTGTTGATGGGGCGACAAGCTTCGAAGTCGGTGAGGGGGGGACTGCTAGCAGGGGTAAGCTAACAACACGGATTATGCTTCATAAAATGGATAGAACTGTTCTTTTTTTGTATCTATAAAGGGGTGTCTAATGCTGTGTTTTTTTTCGTCTTTTAGATACCCTAATCATGCCCCCGAAAAAAACACGTTTCATCGAAGAGATCTAAAGATGTATCATGGAGAAATAAGATGTACAGCCCTATTTTGGGCAGTGATGATGTATCAGAACCAGGGCCGTTGGACTGCGGGCCTAAGGTGGACAGTTGTGGGGGGGGGGCCAAGGCAGAGGGGGGCCCATGGGAATAAAAAAAAAGAAAACAATTCTGCGCAGGGGGCTGGTAGGGGGTATTCGGGGGAAGGGGGGGGGCCCATCCGTACCTCTTGTATACAGGGCCCAGAATTTGGTGTGGCGGCCCTGATCAGAACCAGGACATTATGTCACTGAAAGTTATCCTTCCAACTGGGTTCCAACTGATAGGGCACGGCTACGATCCCCCCTTTATGACATCCCGAGGAGGTTCAACGATAGCTTGCCATCTGGTTAACATTACTATAGTTTTATTGGGGATGCTGTTCTCAGCATCCTGATAACACTGCATAAGAAGTCCTTGCTTTTGCCAATGCTTTGGACTTCCCCTTGCGGTGCTCTTAGAGAGACGCAGGGCAAACTCCCATCTGATGCCTCAGATGATTGTATTTTAGGCCTCAGATTATTGTATGTATGTTTGCATGTTTTTTGTATGATTGTTGTATGTTTCATGTTTCATTACTCAATTAAATGTGTCTAATTGTTCAAAGTTTGGATGACTCTTTATTGTTCTCAGTTTATAGAGAAATGATTATATGAGCCGAATTCCCACCACAATGCTTATTATAGAACTTGTGGATAACGAATCATTCACAGGAAACGATGCTCAGCATCCTCTCAGATTTCAGCATTTAAATTGTTTAGCCCTTTGCTGTGACAGACAATCATTTCCAGCTTAACCTTTTCAACCTGAATTTAGAAACAACTTGTATACCACTATTTCCAACTTCTTCAGGCTACAGGCTGTCACCTGAAAGATAGAGACGTAGCCATTAACCGCAAAGAATTGGGAGATGGCTACATGTTGATCTATTTCAACCTTGAAGCCGTCTGAGGGCCAGAACAGAAGATGCAAATGCAAACTAAGGCCTTAGTTTGCGTTTGCACACATACATACATGTGATTAAATGTTTTATAATCTCTGTTTCTCAAAGACATGTATCAAATGTAAAATGACATGAGGGGCCAGAAATGATCTGGAGGAAAGGCACAGTCACGCACACTCAAACACGCATGCAGGCCCTTGCCAGCTTTCTTCATAACATGAACCATTAAGCACCACGTTTTCTCACATGCATTCGCCGCCGATAATACTACCCATCCCCATGAAACCCTCAATACAATCAAACTCGAAAGCGTCATTACAATATATTCACACACCGGAGAACCCAACTACCACCAGAAGTATACCGGGAGTTCTGACAGACATACAAGCAGACAGACAGACAGATAAACATAGAAGCAGACAGACAGATAGACGGACAGACATGCAAGCAGACAGATAAATGCTCCACATGTAGGTGGTAGCATGATTCTACCACCAATCCTTTTCCACAACAGGGATTACAGTCTTCTCCGGGTCACCTGTAGGATAAAGGCGAAAGGCTCCAGACGAAGCGCGAAGCAAAGAAAGACGTGCAGAAACCGAGCGCGCCACGATATGCATGTATGTCATGCCCCCTCTTCCATGTCACAAACAACTCCTCGGGTAGACGTGGACCTGGCCCTGCACGAAGCCCCTCTGCTGTGACCATTAGCAGAGGCAGGAAAATAAAAGTTTGTTGAGCCACTCATTGAGAGCGCTCGGGGGAAACAGGGTAGCCTCGTTTGCTGGCGCGGCGGCACTGACCTTTCCCTGCTACGCTGGCCCTGATAGCGATCTTCCAGCCCTGGAGGGGACAAAGGTTGAGCGAGAATACCAGCCAGTGTTTCACTGGCTTTATCTGCATGCTCGCCATGAAATAGAGGCGAGGATCAGACAAGTGAAAGCAACGGCGTACACAGCAGGCACACGCAGGCGCGTGCACCGTGCCACCAATCACAGGTGCCCGTTGTCACCCATGTCTGGGGCCGTAATTATCGCAGGGTGTCAGGCCCTGGGGAGGCGATGGAGAGGTGGGGGTGGAGGAGGAGGTGGAGGAGGAGGAGGAGGTGGAGGAGGAGGAGGAGGTGGTGGAGGAGGAGGAGGAGGAGGAGGTAGAGGAGGTGGAGGTGGAGGAGGAGGAGGTGGTGGAGGAGGAGGAGGTAGAGGAGGTGGAGGTGGAGGAGGAGGAGGAGGAGGTGGAGGAGGAGGAGGAGAAGGAGGTGGAGGAGGAGGAGGAGAAGGAGGTGGAGGATGAGGTGGTGGAGGAGGAGGAGGAGGAGGAGGAGGAGGTGGTGGGGGAGGAGGAGGAGGTGGTGGAGGAGGTGGAGTTGGAGGAGGAGGAAGGGGAGGAGGAGGAGAGGGTGGAGGAGGTAGAGGAGGAAGAGGAGGAGGAGGAAGAGGTGGAGGTGGAGAAGAGGAGTGCCACCAGCTACTCCCTCGGGTTGTCAGCTTGTCTGATTGACAAGGCACTAAAAGGTTCCTTCTTATCTCACAGTTCTTATCTCTTGGACTTTATGCAGTATTTCTGACACAATAATAGCAATATATGTTTATGAAAAAATGTCATTATCTCATCGGTGTGTACGATACATCCAATAAAATCTGATTGAGTGTCGTGATTCATACGGAATCGTAGAGGAAGAACTGATTAATGATGTGTTCAGCAATTTTGTGATCCGATTCAGAGAACGTCTGACGCCTTTTCATTGAGTGGTTATTCAACACATCCAAAGTTAACACCCCTACAACCTTCTATCTTTCTAAGATTGGGCTCAGCTTCTCCCCACCAGGTTAGGGTTAGGGTTGCATTTAATAGTGTCAGGGACTTTGCGACAGGTGTGAAATATATCAAATAAAGACTGATTCCCAAGTTGGCTTCTGCCAGGAAAAGAGGGCTGGCTCCAATGTAGGTCAACCCAGTTCCTGCTGTGAATCGAATCTGTGGAATCCACATGGGATACTTCACGGCTAAATCTACCCTCAGCATCTGAAATGGCTTTGAGCTATTCTCTTTACCTGCCTTCTAAGAAACAAAACAAAAGACAGTGCTAGATGCCAAGCAGGTCTAAGCATTCTAACATGTCAGAATCCACTGGGGCGTTTTTTACCTGAAAATGGGGATCTAGTAAGAGCTATCAAGTGTGTGATTAAATGTTTTATAATCTCTGTTTCTCAAAGACATCAAATGTAAAATGACATGAGGGGCCAGAAATGATCTGGAGGAAAGTCACAGTCACGCACACTAAAACACACACACACACACACACACACACACACACACACACACACACACACACACACACACACACACACACACACACACACGGATACAGAAACACACTCAAACATACGTACACACCCACACGGATACAAACACACACAAGGACACCCATACACACACATTCACGGATACAAAAACACACAAGGACACACACACACACACATAGTTAAAACAAAAAGGAAATTAAGACTGTCTTTTAGTGAGAATTTGAGAGTATCAATTGAGTTGCCCCTGTCACATCTCTCTGTCGTGCAGTCGTGTTGAAAGCATGGCTTCAAAGAATGCTCAGATGAAGTCTGAGGGTTGCTGCGTGCCTTCCCTTGGCTTAGAAGGACACACATCAATAAGGCATGCTATGCTAGGCTAATTACTCTGGAGAACAAAAGTCACCCCAGCAGAAGTTAAGACATGATCAGCAGAGAAAAAGGATGGGGGAGTTCTCAGCAATGGTAGGAATGAATCGTAAATGATTGAACATCAATTCAGTCAATTATCTAATTCAGTTGATTATATTTAATGGAAGAGACAGAATGTGGTCTTCCATCAAACACCCCACACAATGCAACACGAATACAATCAGATGTGTGACTCACAGGTTCAGGCATGGGCCTGAAACTGTAATAAACACTTTGTCGTAGCAGCCATCTCGACGCACATTCGGGGACAGCTCTCCTGCAAGGCAGGAGAGGAGCACCATAATGTTCTTCTACTGCAACTCTTACAGTACACCGGATTTGCTCACATCACCACCCTGTGTCCTTTACCTGGAGGAGGCCAACTAAAGACGCCTATCAGTGTGGCAGTTGCCTAGGTGGCGTGTAGCATGGACATTGCGAAACCCATTTACTTTAGGCAGTCTTAAAGGTTGGGGGGAGGACTCTCTCAATCAAAGCCACAACAAAATCCTTAGTTTGATGACGTTGTTTCCGTTGAAACTCGATCTGACGCGACTCACGATCGAGGACCAATGCATGAAAGTTGGATCACGTTTGTTCACGTAATGTCATTTCAATGCAGGTTCACTAATGTCAGTCAAAGTAGCATGAACCTGCCAAGTTCAAATGAGCTGCAGATGAGTTATATGGAGAAGTACATCATTGGCTTAGTCAGTCAAGCACTGTTATCCGTGTTCAATCAATCAATCAATCAATCCTCGGTATATATATATCGCTTTCTTTCTCATATGGCTTCCATCCCGAAGGGATAAAAACCGAGCTCAAAGCGGTCTGTACCTGAAAGTGTTAGTTTTTATTTTTTTTTTTTTTTTTTTTTTTTGTGTCGCGTGTCATCGGTTGCTGGGGTCCAAAAATGTTCAAAACAATTGTACAAAATATAAAGTTTTCAGCGTATTGAACAGTTTTCACTGTTTCGGAAAGCTCCTGCATTGGAGTTCATTGCCCTAGTCATGGTCTTAAACCACCTTGGTTGTCATGGCATAAGCAATAAACCAAAGTAGGTATAGTGAGAGACTCACACAAAGAATGAACTTGGTATTTACAGAGTGAAGACTGTTTAACTTGATAAATATATTGCTAAATGATTTCTGCACTCAATATTAATAAGTAAAAGTACTTGTACTAACCCAAATCTAAAACACATGACATCCCTTTCAATGTAGCCACATAAATATTGTCAGCTGATCATATCCTCTCTGTGTCTCAAGATTTAAGTAAGTGCTTCTGTTGACATATGAATACTGTGTGTTGCAGAAAAACGGATAGGTCCTCATTGGATTTATCAATGCCAATCGCAGGAGTGAGCAGGATAGTGAACAGGATACCTGACCCATACCCAGACCCAAATGGCCAGCACACTTGGTTCATGGCAGCAAAGTTATTATTACCGTTATCAGCATCAATCCTATTATATTCTTTAGAAATATATTCATTTTTATAGAATGAATGGTAAGTAATTTCTTTTTCATTTTATAATTTATTCTTGTTATAATATATATGATATGGTTCCATACTGTGTTCTCTATAAGGCATTGCGTATTCAAATATAGTAAAAGTATGACGGATTAAATACTGAAGCAATGTTTTTATACACAGTACAAGACATTTTTATCTATAGAAAATGATATTTGTTAAAAATGATGCTTTGCAATGAATGTATTAACATTAAAAAGTGTAGCTCGTTCAGTTGACCCGTTGATTTTGGGGTTCGGAGGAATGAGGTTGTAGTTTACGCCTAGTCACTCGTAGTGTAGAGTTGGCCCCTGAGAGGTCAAATACATTGCATTCAGATGAGGAGAAATAACCATAATTTACCATCTCATAAAAATGTAGACCACGTTCATACCACTATTCAATCAGGCATAAGAGTGGCATATCCAACTTCTGCTATTACAGTCTGATAAATATATAGTCCTCACTCCTCATCAAAGTGATATATTCACATTCTGTGGAATGCTAAAGGACTTTAGTGGATAGCCTCGTGTTCATGTAAAACCCACCAACACCACATACCCTTTATATAACATCCCCTTTCATGTAGGACTTGTGATGATATTTCTGAAATGGAAAGGCCTTTCATTCCAGGCTCCAGGAAACAGTGGAGAGGTGATGTACTAATAAATTATACTCCTTACCTTTCTGATGAGGCTGCTACTGATTAAGGGGAAATTACGCCATTAAGACTCGACAAAATTGCCCAGGATGATTTCCTTTCAAAAGTATGGATTTCCCTGAGTTTAGCAATGGTTGGAAACATTTGGGATTGAGTAAGTACTCAAGAAAAGACAATACATAACATAGGTCTAGTCATTTTTACAAGCCCACCACCACCACACAGAAATCAGACTGATCTGCATAAGAGTGGGCCGTGTGACTGAGCTGGTCCTAAAGTGGCAAGACCGTCCATCTCCCCCATGATCACCAACATAATTAACTCCTCCCTCACTACTGGTACTGTACCCCCCACTCTCAAGCTGGCTGCCATCACTCCCATCCTGAAAAAACCTGGTGCTGACCCAACTGACCTTAACCATTACCGGCCCATCTCCAATCTCCCTTTCATCTCCAAAACACTTGAAAGGGTGGTTGCCGCACAACTACAGTCCCACCTTGACACAAACAATCTCCACGAACCGTTCCAATCTGGCTTCCGTCCAAAACACAGCACTGAAACAGCCCTAGTCAAAATCACCAACGACCTCCTCCTTGCAGCCGACTCTGGATTACTCACCATTCTCATCCTCCTCGATCTCAGCGCAGCATTCGACACCATCTCCCACCCTCTGCTCCTGGACCGCCTGGCTGGCATTGGGATCACTGGTGCTGCACTCTCCTGGTTTACATCCTACCTCACCGGCCGTCAACAATTTGTTCAACTAAGCAACCACAAGTCTGGGTGTTCAGGTGTCTCACTGGGTGTCCCCCAGGGGTCAGTCTTGGGTCCACTCCTGTTCACCATGGGGTCCATTTTCACTGCTACGCTGACGACACACAGGTCTACATCTCCACCAAACCCACCGCTGCCATCCCCCCCACCTCCCTCATCACGTGCCTGGAAGAGATCCGGAGCTGGTTGAGCAGGAACTTCCTGAAACTCAACGGAAACAAGACGGAGGCCCTGCTCATCGGATCCAAATCCAACCTCACTAAATCACAACACACCCCAGCTCCACTCATAATCATCGATGGATTCCCAGTACCCTTCTCCTCCAAAGTCAAGAGCCTCGGCGTCATCCTGGACAACACCCTCTCATTCGCACCCCATATTCACAACATCACCCGGACTGCATTCTTCCACCTCCGCAACATCGCCAGACTCCGCCCTTCACTGACCCAATCCAGCACTGAAATCCTAGTTCACTCATTTGTCACATCACGCATAGACTACTGCAACGCCCTCCTCACCGGACTCCCCACCAAACTCATCAACAGACTGCAGATCTTTCAGAACTCAGCCGCCTGGATCATCACCCGCACCAAATCATCTGACCACATCACCCCTGTCCTCATCCAACTTCACTGGCTCCCAGTACACTACCGCATCCAATACAAAACCCTACTCCTCACCTACAAAGCTCTCCACAACCTAGCCCCCAGTTACCTCTGCGACCTCCTCCAAGAATACACTCCCTCCCGCTCCCTCCGCTCAACCTCTGCTGGATACTATGTATCCCCACATCACGACTCACTACAATGGGTGCCCGGTCATTCAGCTGTTCAGCACCCAGGCTCTGGAACTCCCTCCCCCCACACATAAAACAGTCAGACACCATTACAACCTTCAAGTCACAACTCAAAACTCACCTGTTCAAACTCGCACACAACGTCTAACTGATCACTGTTTTGATTGTTTGTTTGTTTTGTTTTGTCTTATTTATTTATTTATTTATTTATTTATTATATTTACTTATTATTTTATTTTATTTTATTTTATTTTATTTTATTTTTTCCACAATGTCTTGTTTTTTAAACGATTTATGATGACTATATGCTCTGTAAGGTGACCTTGGGTGTCTTGAAAGGCGCCTCTAAATTAAATGTATTATTATTATTATTATTATTGTTAAGAAACCAGAAACCGTGACAGATTATACCGACTAAAACTCATTTAGGTTGAGTGAATGTGGCTTCCAAAAAGGGATTTTAATGAGTGCCTTTCCACAGTGGCCAGTCTACATGGTGACAATTAGAAAAACTTTACAGACACCATTTTACCGTTTACTACTGCTGGCCAAGTTTGTGTGTCAATGACGTGCTGAAAGATTCCCGCCTGATGATTGGTAGGAACAAATGAAGCCAAAGGAAGTGGAACGCACCGTTAACCCAGATTTCACCAGGATTGAAATATTAATGTGAATTTGTATTAAAAAATTCACAAAAAAAAACATAAACAAGGCTCTCTGTACTCGTCCTTCATCTTCCCCACGTCAATCTCTACTCTGAAGTCACTAAGAATAAACTACAAATGCATTCCAACCTCAATTGAAAAAACTAGCCCTCGAGGTAAGAAGAGAACCAATGGAAAATACAGTTCGGCTTCTGAAACCGAAATCTCGTAATGTCACCGCTATTCCCTGCTCTTTTTCAAACGGGGGGTTTGCGTTCATGTAAAAGGTTGTACGTCTGAAAGGGGGTTCCAAGTAGTGTGAGTACAAGAAGATGTCGGTTATTTATTCACATCACTATCAAGGGCAGGGCAGTGAGTGTCCCAGGTATTGTCACGCTTTCAGCAAGCAGCTGCTCCCATATATACTCAGCTAATTGAACAGAGTTGAACAACCAATTTAAATTTTGTAGATTGTTCATTTGAAATCACTACAAAACGATGTCGCAATTTCCGGACACATTGTCTGTGTAAACTAAATTGCTCTTTTTAGTAGAGACACCCTCACAGGTTCCGGTAACAATGTGATATTTTTTTCTCATTTGTGAATCATTTTGGAAAGAAAAACGTTGAGAAAAATTCAGCAGTTTTTAATAGCTTTTGAAAAACGGTCCCTTTTGCAACGGCTGCTCTCAGTTGTAACAAATGCTTGTGATGTGTAGCTGCTGTAGCCGAAGCAGTGGTGACCTTTGACCTATGACCTTTCCCCCAGTATACTTCTTCTCTGGCTTCTCTATTTCGTGGAATACAAACACAGGTTATTGTATACAAGCTGTTTTCCACTGAACATTGAAGGAAGTGTTGTTCTGTGTGGGTAGCTTCCCTCACCAGGACACCAGTCCATCGTCACCATAGCTACGGATCAACAACATCACAACGCCTCACAGAGCAGGGTGCTGTCCAGCTCCATCCATTCGTCCATCGGCCTAGAAGCACCTAGAGGAGAATATGAACAGTGTAGCCTTGAATGGGCTCTGGCTGAATTCTGATGACATTTTTCCCAAGGCTGGGAGGTGTCACATCGTTCCCGTGTGTGAGTTCACTGCTCTTAGCATTTATTTATTTATTATTCTGTTCTCACTTCTTCTCTTAAGTTCGTGCCGGTAAATATTCGTAAACGTCCACCTTCTAAAGAGAGGTGGTTTTGTGGTTGCTTCCAAACCTTTACTCTATTAAGCTGGGGCCTAGTCTCCGTTGTTCTGTTCTGTGAAGGGCGGCAAGCGATCCTAATGCTGAAAGCTTGCTCGTAAGAGTTACGCAGAGCTCCTTGTCGCTTGCGTTGCCATCTGCTGGGTTGCTGGTGATTGAATACACTCAAATGTAACTCATTTAAAATTGAAAAGTGCATTTTTATCAACATTTTGATCTCCGTTGAGGCAGAACTGAGTAAAAATGATGAATATGTCAACTGTATCTTATTTGAATGAAAATAGAGCTAGGCTCTTTAGGTTTGTCAAATATAAATGGGGCCTTCAAATGTGTCTATGCCTCTTAGGTTCGTAAACTTCCCTCCCATAAGGTGGTGAATATTCCTTCCCTGTTAATGAAATAAACTTTGCATGGATTCTGGATCAGTCTTTTGTTTTGTACAAAATGAACTCATAACTGTCAGGTTCTTATTTTATCATAGCATTCAATTTATCTTATGGTCATTAGGATAATTATTGTCATTTTATGAACTGTAACTTGTTTTAGAAGGATATTTGGGTTTTGTTCAACCTAACCCTTTTAGAATATATGGCTGGAAGCAGTTGGGGGTTTTTCTGTATTTTCCGTCTTCATGCTGGGATTGTAATCTTGAGTGCAGCCAGTGCAATCAAGACGGTCCGTTAAGAGGAAAGATTACTTCTCAGAACGTAACTGTTAACTGCTGGCCCTGCCGATGCTATTACAGATAAGTATCTCCAAGCCCTCCGTTTTACACTCAATGTGTCAAATGTTTGAAAGCAGTAGCGCTGAAGTATTACCTCTTAGAATTGTTGCAGGTTCTCCACTAACAGGGGTCAACTGAAACGTCGAGGTCATTAAATCTGAAATATTTTTATTCCTAAATTCAAGACATAAAAAATTGTGAATTTAACATTTCAAGATGGCTCAGAATTGAGTTGGTTTAACAGGTATTCAACAGTTGAAAATCCTTCATCATTATATGAATCATTCATCTCATTGGATTAGCTCATTGCTCATATAGCAGACTAATTTCTTTATATAAAGAATATGATTAAATATAGAAGGTGACCTGCCCTTGCCGGGTTACAGGAGTCTTACAAATTTGATTACTGATGTTAATTTGGAAAAGATTCTTGTTGGAGGAAATGAGATGGCTCCTCTTTCTATTCATTCACCAGATTTTTATCATTGCAATAAGGAATTGTCATATACTTTTAGAAATAAGGCTATAGGTAATTAGACCATTGCAACACAAGTTTTCATAGTACCCTTGATGAATACACACACAACACAGGCGGGTTTATATTCCCCTGTAGCAGCAGGGAACGATAACATAATCTGTCTTTTTTTTATCTTTCTCCGGAGCTAGATTGATTGCGTTGGATGCTTTGATTGTGGCCACAAATAGAACTCAGAGGACAACGAAAGTCAGTGCTGGATGACTTTTTTTAGAGATCAACATGTAACCGACATGTTGGTGTTTGAAGGGGGCGATTTCTCTTCAAAACAGCCATCCCACCACGACAGATTGGAGAGAAAATCAACACATAACTTGTCTAGATGTCTGTTTGAAACACATCTCTCTTTTGCTTCCCCTCAGGGGTGGAAAGTGGTTAGTGAATGAGTTTCAGAATGAATGAGTGAAAGACCTTTCCTTGGTGTTGAAGGGTAAGGCAACATGGCCACGTCAAAGCATGCTCCTTGATCTTCACGGCTGGATTCAAACCCTCCACAAGCACATACGGAAAGATTTTTATTGTTCATACCTTATAGGATGTTATAGACTTAAACAAACTCTCAGGCCAATGTCCGAAATATATTGGATCGATTTATTGCACGATACACACCAATGTGTATCTTTATCTACTGAAACACACAGGTCAGGGTGGATTTGTGGGCAGTTTCCCCATGTGACATGGCTAACCTATTTCTGGCCCAGGCAGTAATTAACACCTGTGGTCTCCTACCATGTATGATGCTGCAAACACAGCCTCACCCATAAGAAGAGGTTTTACCTTACGATTACATTTTCGGAAAAGCTGTTTATCTCTGGATTCACCAAGGCTTTGTGCCTCCCTCGGGTAAGGATTGGTACTTTGATCACATTTAATTCATTGAGTATGAAATTCAGCGCATGTCACAGAGAGTCTTGGTTGTTAATAACAATGTAACATTGCAGAGCTGATGATGTTGAAAACATGAAGGTCACAATAAAATGTTCACTCAATAAAAAGCGAGAAATGTATCAACTGAAATACGCTTGGCTTTTCGCCTTCTCTGCTCCTCTATATCCGACCCACGCCATGTGTCATTTCCTTATGATTTCCCCAGCCGTGTTTCAATCAGTTCCAGTCTGCTGCCGTTCACTCAGAAATATTATGTCAGAATACATACATTGCATTTAGTTAGCTGAAGCTTTTGACCGAAGCAACTTACAATAAGTGCATTGAACAATGACGACACAACCCAAAAAGGTCAAGAATCATGAGACTACATACAATTCATCAAACTGCTTTAAGTGCTACACTGTTTTGCTTTTGTTATTTTGTTGTGGGCAAAGATCATGCCTGAACAGATACCTTTTTTTTCCCTCTGCACTGGAAGAAGGGCAGGGTATCAGTCCTGTTCTCAGTGGGGAGACACTGCAAATTAAGTACTTCTTGTTGAGAAAATGCGTGAACTTTTGCCACCCCAGACCAATGCCAGAGGGATAATCCAAGATTCTCAGAAACACTTGAATGAATCAGGACATCCCACTTCTGCCCGGCAGAAATGGGAGAAGAGTTATCGGCTTCTTCTTTGGTCAAAAACCTGTGGATCTGACGACAAATGTATGAAATCTGTCATTTGTTTTAAGAACATTTATTTATCAAACCTTTTACAGGTACAACCCATTGAGATTTGAAATCACCTTTTTAAGGGTGACCGTCTGATACCATCTTGAGATTAATATTTGAATACAGCCGTCCTGTAAATTCAGCAGCCATTCCTCGTATACACTGGTCCTAAAACGAGAGCACAGCCATACCCGAAGAACACCCAACGGCTAAATAAATCAGAAGAACAGAAACAAGATTGTTTCCTCCTGGGCTTGAATGACAAGAGCCCCTGTCCTGCAGTTTGGTGTGAGACGAGACCTGTCCTCTTTAGAAAGTCGCATGTCATTTCAATCCATATCCAATTACTCAGCCAGGGGTGGCCTGTCATTTCCTGCTGTCAATCATTCAATTCAATCAGTCCAGCCACTCCTGGCCCATCTTGCCTATATACTTGATATCAAACCGTTTTCCGCTAGTATGGGTAATAGGGTATCCTAATCACTGTCACACGTGATTCAATTAGCGACTGTTTGTGTTGTTTCCTTGTGTTTGCATGCATGATCTGTTTTCAAATTTGGCCCCTACCCCCCAGTCTAGTTGGATTCATCAAATCATTCCATCGTCTCTTTTTCTTCAAGGACCTTTTCCTGTTTTTGACACCAGCACGTCGACACAATTACTCACATCAAGGTCAATGTGTCCCATTTCATTTTTTGATAATGCTGATTTTTCTCTTTGCAATGTCAAAGAACTAAGTACACTATGAGTATGTATAATGTTCCGAATGCAATTCTATAGAATATGTTTAATAATTTTCGGGGATAATTGTAATAAAACTTTCCAGGTTTGTTTATTTTCCGTGACTCTTCCCTTTGTTGTGTGATCTTTCCATGTACTTTTGTTGTTCAGAATAGTTGAACCAAGGGAAGGGCTTCATATAAGAGTTGATGGACAGGCATTTCCAGGGGGCATCTCCTCACCCATCACATCTCTGATCTGCTTCTATGTTATGAACACACTAGAGCCACCGGGCGTCTGATTCTAGTTCCCAGGATCCAAACCGAGCACCAGGGAGCTTTTATTTTTCATGTTGCACATGCCTAGCCTGGGGGCCATCCTGATCACATGACCTCACACTCGGCTTCTGTCTGACCCTCTTGTCGCCAGCATCGATTTCCAGAAATTATAATGTAATCGGGGCCAATCACGGACAGTGTCGTAGTTTATGACTTAAAAAGGCCAATCAGGGACTGGGTCGTAGTTTACGACCTAAACAGACCAATCAGGTACACTGTCGTATTTTAGGACTTTAACTGGCCAATCGGGGACTGTGTCTTATGACTTAAACCGGCCAATCAGGGACTATCGGGGAGTGTGTCGTAGTTTAGGACTTAAACAGGCAAATCAGGGTCTATCGGGGACTGTATCGTAGTTTAGGACTTAAACAGGCCAATCAGGGACTACCGGGGACTCGTCGTAGTTTATGGATTAAACTGGCCAATCAGGGTAGTTAAAGTCCTAAACTACGACTTTAGACTTTCGTCGTAGATGACGAAAAACAGTAATGGTGTCTCACTGTCTCCTGAAGCAACGAGTGGTAGAGTTAACATTGGCAGAAATAAACTCAATGACTACTCAACCAGAACAAGAGGATGCACTAACAGAGTTTGTCAGCGGGAAATTGGTTTTCGCCGTTCAGTGTATCCACTGAACAGCGCACTTTACCACCCTGATAGACTGAAGGATTCTGTCTGTCTGAAGTCGATGGTGGCGGTCTTCTTCTTCTTCTTCTTCCTTTAATTTCCGGCAGACTGTATGCCATTGCGGCACATTGCATGGTGGCGGTCAGAGGTCCAGTCTGATCTTTGTAAAAGAATGTGAAGTCAGGTGATCAAGGCTCTCCAGGCTTACTAAAATGATTGTTTGAAGTGTAAAATGTATACAATTATTATGATTATTATATACACCGAAAAACCGCCAGGATTGGGTAACCGTAGGTTTTCCTTTGTCATTAAAGTAAGCTTAAGTCCAGACTTTTTCTGATTAATTGTATATTTTTTTCGTTTTCCTTGGTATTCGTCAAAATTCGTCACTTACCTTAAAATGACATTTTCTCTTCACTGGGATGGTGGGTGGATTGTGGCAAGAATGTGTGCAAGGCCACAAACACCTATTGTGATATTTCGCATTCATCTAGGCCTATATACGTCAATACAAAGGCCGGTGAGTGATACATTCTGATATCTTCAGCACGTTGATGTTCCCCGCTTCAGGGCTGGTGGATGTGATTCAAATATTATATTTTATGGGTAAAGAAAACACCTGTTTCCCACAGGTTTCCTGATGCCAGAAAAAAACCGACGGACAGTAACGCATAACATCCATTGTGTCCCCATGAACAACATGCAACCTTCATGTGAAACGCGCAAAAATGAAACCTCAATCCCTGTCTTACCTTCTTTTTAGATCACAATCAAGCATTCATAATATGTACAAAAAATGAGAAGCAACAATATGTACAGGACCTGCTTGTCATTTTTCATCTGTTTATTTTACCCCAGAGATGATGATAATACCGTCCGGATTCCATACCGTTTGATGTTGTGGGAGGTGACATAAGAATCTATTATAAAGTAGATAATATTATTATGTTCTGGTGGGATTGATAAACTCAAAGGAGAAAGAACCACTTTGTGGACATGTTTATAATCCGATTGGATTTTGTTAACTATACATACCTAGGCTCCACCATAGGCCAATGTCAATTTATAAATCACTGTAATATTACATGAGTTTGTACAGAATGTGACTATCCTGATATGGTTCTCCTGGGTTTTGTTGCTGTTGTATAATAGGGTGTATGGTTCTAGTATCTTTCAACATGGAATATCTTTAGATATAGGAAACAATATTATAGCGCCATCTATTGGAGTTATAACAGCATGCACCCGGCTTTTTCACCTGCCTTCATGACGTGACGGGGATACACACATTTAGCGGTGCAGTGATACTCCACCGAGTGCGCGTGTGGCAGTAGTCTACTCTAGATAGATAGGTAGAAGAAAAAAAAATTGATCATTGTTACTCATAAACCAAAACAATAACCTCTATAATACAACCGGGTGGTGTTTCAGGCTTCATAGTTGCCTCTCATTGCTGGAATGATAAAATTGGAAAATGACCCCATTATACTGTAGGCCTACATTGCTTGATGTTTGTAAAATAGCCTTATACATCGGCTACTTCTGTAAAAAGACATACAACAAAGACCATTAGTCAAAGGCAATACAGCCTCAACAAAGGCAGTCTCCAGGATAGAGGTAACTACGTTCAGTAAAGAATTTTACAATCTTAATATGTATCCCTCCTCCCTATGTTATGGAGGCCTAATCCTCACCCTTTTTTTTTTTTTTCATTGATATTGTCTTGTTATGTCGTTTATAATAATAAAAAAATCAGGATTAGGCTAAATCTGTATAGGTTCATGCGGCCTCTGTGAGATCAGTCCATCAATTAAGTTCCATTGGGCCGCGTATCGTTCTAATTAAATATATAGCCGATCACGTTAAAGAGAATTGGATAAGCCTAAACCCCTCGTGTTTTTCACAATTGAAAGCATTTGTTTTATAATAAACAAGGGTAGTAAGCCACTATAGCTGTCAATTCAGGATGGCAATCATGACCAAACACCAAAGTGAACCACATTCTCAAAATAGAAGCTCAATTTACGATATGTCGATATAGGCCTAGTCACTAGTGGTACTACACAACTGCTGTTCTAGGACAAGCATTTTCATTTTTTGCCATCCAAGTGATGCGAATTTCCACCGAAATGTGCGTTGAGATTCCACGTCACTGCATCGCTCTGCATCAGCTTTTTTCCAAATATAATGAACCCTGTTTCGGGTCATGTATTCAAACCAGAATTTATAAACGTTCTTATTCTACTAATGTATCAATCATATATATATATATTGAATCGATATAATGTATAATAATATTAATATTGCAGTGAATAAATGCTTGTCATGCCCCACTAAAGTTTGTGTGCTGAGTTGGTGGGTGACCGTGATCCATCATCCGAGTCCTGAAGCAAGTCATTCTGACACTGCCCACACGTAACCACGCGCACGATCACGGCGCCGGTATATAAACTCCGTTGTTGACGTCAGCGTTCTCTTCCCTGCCTGTGCCTTCGTGAGGTGGGCAGTGTAATAAAGGATTCTTCCCTCAACTGAGTGAATCCAACGCCATCCGTCAAAATGGTACGTTCCAACATTCATTTTATGCATCTTTTGGTTTCTTTCTGGCCATATGCTACCGTGACTGACCCTCTTGACGTGTTATGTTGGAGTTTTAAACGGGTCCTGGGTCCTTATTGTTTCCGCTATGAACGCTGCGTCTATCAAACTGGCCACCATTTTGAATTTTGGTTATTGTTAGAACTTTTAGAAAATGAGAACTTTGCCTAGCCAGGTGTGTTTAAGTATGGTTGTCTAATGACTAGTCATATAGATGTTATCTCCGATTGGATCTAAACAGCTGGGATTCTAATAAATGGTTGTCTCGGTCCATGACGACGTTACCGGGTGCCAGGTTGTGTCTAGCCTTGGTTGTCGCAGCACTAATCAATTTCAACGGACGATAAACCCCAAACTCTGTATTCCCTGCGTCATACCAATGGTGAATAAGCGGGGTTGCCCTTCAAAGCCAGCCACTGACTGGCTTTCAAAGATCTAATGGCGTGTTGGTACAAAAAAAGACCGCTAGATGTTAGCCTTTGGCTCCGGGTCTGTACACGTGGCCTATTCATGACGTCTTGCCGGCTCGGGTTGAGGCCGGGCTGCTGGCTGCTGTGTGTTTCCCCCCCCCCACGTCCATGTCCCCATCAGCACGTTACGTGGCATCGATCCGTTATCAACTTATAAACGACACAAATGACCAGTAGTGGTCATTTCCCCAAACGCTTCCTACTGCCTCGTATTAAAATATACATGGCGAATGCCTAACGCCCTTTTTGAGGCCTTTGTGCCAAATGCGGATTCTGCGTGATGGCCTGAATGTTAAGTGTCGGTGTTTGGTGCAATGAGAAGGCGTTTTTATTTTTCGCTGCGTAGTTGGCCCCAATTGTCGTTGACAGTAGAAGCTTCAAATCTTGACATCTTTCTAGGAGTGTTGCGTCAGATATGCCCAAGTATCATACATGGCAGGCGGACTCCAACCTGGAAGAACGGGGCGGATCACTTGTATTCGCTTCATAGTTATCTCAGCCAATCATGTCGGCATAGGCGAGGCTCTGTGGGCGCGTAATGGGTGAACGCAAACCCGGCCCGCCGTCTACTGTTATGTGTAACTAAATGTTTGAAATCCTCGTCGTGTAGACTGGCAACTGTGTACATTTGCGAATGATATTCATGCAAGAATGAGTTCATTTTTCTTAGAATATCCTTAACAGGAAATGAGCATTGTTGGGATCAGAAGTTTGTGGTGTAGCATAGTTGGGACTACTGGATTCAAGCTGAGTAATGCCCAAACGCACAGTATTCAATATGTACAACAGAGGAGTCAGCTTTGAGGAGTCTGCAATTTGGCAGCACCCTTTACATGATAGTAGGTGAATGTGGTACTCTGGAACGGGTAAATTTATCTCTGAATATTAATTTTGAACACGAATTACAAACCTAATTCTCCTACTAATCCAAATCTAATTCCAGGTGAACTTTACAATAGACCAGATCCGTGCCATCATGGACAAAAAGGCAAACATCAGGAACATGTCCGTCATTGCGCACGTTGACCATGGAAAGTCCACCTTGACCGACTCACTGGTGTCCAAGGCCGGTATCATCGCCTCATCACGTGCTGGCGAGACCCGTTTCACGGACACCCGCAAAGATGAGCAGGAGCGTTGCATCACCATCAAGTCCACGTGAGTGTCCTTACTTGCCCTTGTGTCGTCATGGGGATGCTCCGTTGTAAATTATGGATGTTGTAGTTCTGTACATGTAACTCTGGTTCTGTCCTCCAAAACATACGGTTAATACTTTACTTCTCTTCCTGCTGCAGCGCCATCTCTCTCTTCTACGAGCTGCACGAAAACGACACTGCCTTCATCAAGCAAGGCATCAATGGCAATGGCTTTCTGATCAATCTCATTGATTCCCCTGGGCACGTTGACTTCTCCTCTGAAGTGACTGCTGCTCTCCGTGTCACTGATGGCGCCCTGGTCGTGGTGGACTGCGTGTCCGGTAAGGAAAATGGGCATTAATGCTGCAAAAGGATTATCGCGTATTCATTTTAAGTGTTTGAATTGGTTGTATTAAAAACCAAACAAGTTGTGGGGTAACCAGGGATGAAGATGAGATTCTCTCATTGTCTATGGTAGCTGGATCAGCTCTTCCTTTTCACCAGAAAGACAAAGCATCGCTGACTACTTTCTATATAACAAAAGTTTTGTGCACCTGTACATACCAGCCCTAAACGTCGTGCTTTGCTTTTGTGTCCGGAAGACAAAAGAGACAAAAAAAAAGAGAAGCAATTGGCAAAGACCACTGATCATATACATCAGGATATGAATCGTGCATGTCATTCTGTTATTAGTTAAAAGGGGTTTGAGCCATTTTTCAAACCGGATTGACAATTACTTGCGGTTACATTGTGAATTAGAATGAATTCATAATGGGCTGTGTGCTAGCGGCAAAATTACCATGACATTACTTTTCAGGCATGTATGGACAGAGTTTATTTCTGAAATGGACTGGTTGTTATCATTGTTAAAGGGTTTAAGCATGAGGTGACCAAACTGATATAGGCCCGCCTACCGTACTGGTAAAATCAGGACTCTACCTTAAACTCCAATTTCTCTTTACAGGTGTCTGTGTGCAGACTGAGACGGTGCTGCGTCAGGCCATTGCTGAGCGCATCAAGCCAGTGCTGATGATGAACAAGATGGACCGCGCTCTGCTGGAGCTGCAGCTGGAGCCCGAGAGGCTGTACCAGACCTTCCAGCGTATCATTGAGTCCGTCAACGTCATCATCTCCACCTACGGAGAAGACGACGGTGGACCCATGGGCCTCATCTTCGTGAGTCTTGAGCAGCTTTAGGCCCAATCCCATTTCTTCCCCTTACCTCTACCCCTTACGCCTTCCCCTTACCCCTTCAAAACAAGGGGTAAGGGCTAGAAATGGGATTGGGCCTTAACCTAAACTTGGATAAATATTAAAATGTCAAGTCTAAAACGTTATGAACCCCCTCACAGATCGATCCAGTGATTGGTACCGTTGGCTTCGGCTCCGGGCTTCACGGTTGGGCCTTCACCCTCAAGCAGTTTGCAGAGAAGTTCATCGCCAAGTATGCCGCCAAGGGAGACCTGACCCTCACACCAGAGGAGCGATGCAAGAAGGTTGAGGCCATGATGAAGAAACTGTGGGGTGAAAGGTAATTCCTCGCTGCATGCAACCTTTAGCCAAAGTCTAGTCATGTCTAGTTTGACATAAAGCTTTACCTGATGCACCTGTTATTTTCAAGGTTCTTTGACCCAGAGACCAACAAGTTCACCAAGACCTGTGCTGGATCCAAGAACACCGTGCTGTCCCGTACCTTCGTCCACCTCATCTTGGACCCCATCTACAAGGTGATGACATTCATTAGTAAGAAAATTTGCCTTGTTATGCTGTTGCGTAAGATGCCCCCAAGTTTTATTTGACGTAGTCTTTAGTGCTGTAAACATGTAACTGAAATCCTGCAAGTGATGAGATAAAACCATTCTTCACTTTGACCTGATTGTCTAGTGATGATAACCTTGACTCTGAGCGTGGTATAATAACGTGTCTTGGAATAACGTGGTTGCGATCAGTGTCTGGCTTTCAACATTATGATCCTTTCCTCCACAGATGTTCGATGCCATCATGAACTTCAAGAAGGAAGAGGCAGCCGCCATGTTGGAGAAACTCGACATCAAGCTTGACACCGAAGACAAGGACAAGGAGGGCAAGCCCCTGCTGAAGGCCGTGATGCGTCGCTGGCTGCCAGCCGGAGAGGCTCTGCTTCAGATGATCGCCATCCACCTGCCCTCCCCGGTCACCGCCCAGAGGTACCGTTGTGAGCTGCTCTACGAAGGACCTGGAGATGACGAGGCCGCCATGGGTAAGAAGAGGAACCGTTTTAAGATGTCATCGGTCTGACCCAATGCTTTACTTGATGGTGTTCTCCCATAATTGTAGAGGGACTTCAGATTTGGGAGTTTGTTGTGGATGTTTGGTCTTGTAGCTGGCTTGACGGTAGACTTCTTCCTCCCATAGGTATCAAGAACTGTGACTCCAGCGCTCCCTTGATGATGTACATCTCCAAGATGGTGCCCACCACCGATAAGGGACGCTTCTATGCCTTTGGGCGTGTCTTCTCTGGCACAGTCTCCACTGGCTTGAAGGTTCGCATCATGGGACCCAACTACACCCCTGGAAAGAAGGAGGATCTCTTCACCAAACAGATCCAGAGGTATGGACTTGTTTTTTGTTGTCTAAATATTTTCAAGCGTCTCGTGGAACAGCAGGATTTTCTTAATGTGAACTATGAGGAAACGCCCCCTCTGCTACATCCGTCCAGTCATTTAGAAGTGTTGTATTTTGCTCGAACATGCCCGATATCTATCAAAGCTCAAAAATTGAGATTCCCTGAATAGGAATTAGCCAGGAGTAATCCAAATAGGCTCCCATGGAGGAATGCACTGAAACGATGATCTCAACGAGCATTTAGCTCGCCAATGGCCATTAATAACTAGTACAAATTAAACGATGGCTCTTAAATCTCCCCTGCAGCACTTTTCTTTTTGCTGTATGATTATTATTTTATTTATTTTTCCCAACGTCGTGTGTCATTGGGCAATTAATTTTTTCAGGACCATTCTCATGATGGGGCGTTACACTGAGCCCATCGAGGACGTGCCCTGCGGTAACATCGTCGGCCTGGTCGGAGTGGACCAGTACCTCATCAAGACCGGTACCATCACCACCTTCGAGGCGGCCCACAACATGAGGGTGATGAAGTTCAGCGTGTCCCCCGTGGTGAGGGTGGCAGTGGAGGTCAAGAACCCCGCCGATCTCCCCAAGCTGGTGGAAGGCCTGAAGCGTCTGGCCAAGTCCGACCCCATGGTGCAGTGCATCATTGAGGAGTCCGGAGAGCACATCGTGGCTGGAGCCGGAGAGCTCCATCTTGAGATCTGCCTGAAGGATCTGGAGGAGGATCACGCCTGTGTGCCCCTCAAGGTAAAGTCAAGGATGCTTCAATTGTCATTTAACATTCACATGAAATACAGTACTCGGGTCTCGGTGTGCTACCTAAAGCCCTAGAATTTGTTTAACTTACAATAAATTGTAAATATAAATAACGACGTACTAAGATACAAAAATGGTAAAGTGGACACGTATAAGACCGGGGCCAGGGGGCTCATGGATATACAGCCCGTTGAGACTGTACCCGTGATCCAGAGCTATACAACTTTATTGTAATTGGATTAAAGGTCGAATTTAGAAATGAATGCAGGGTTTTATCTGGCTTGTGAGTTCATTCTAATTTATTGTGTTTTTTTTTGTTTGTTGCAGAAATCCGACCCCGTTGTGTCCTACAGAGAGACCGTGAGCGAGGAATCCTCAATCATGTGTCTGTCCAAGTCGCCCAACAAGCACAACCGTCTCTTCATGAAGGCTCGCCCCTTCCCCGACGGCCTGGCCGAGGACATCGAGAAGGGAGACGTGACTCCCCGCCAGGAGCTCAAGGCCCGCGCCCGCTACCTCGTAGACAAATACGAGTGGGACGCAGGCGAGGCCCGTAAGATCTGGTGCTTCGGACCCGACGGAACCGGCCCCAACCTGTTGGTGGACGTCACCAAGGGAGTGCAGTACCTGAACGAGATCAAGGACAGCGTGGTCGCCGGCTTCCAGTGGGCCTCCAAGGAGGTTTGTTCATTTATTTTAAACGCTATGGTTGTGCTGCACATCACAACCACACACTTGGTAGACCTGTCTCTTAATGTAAACCACTCTACGTCGGAAGTGTCCTGTGATGCATGGTGCGGATGTGTAACGTTATGCTGCCTTCTCCAGGGTGTCCTCTGTGAAGAGAACATGCGTGCCTGCCGTTACGACGTCCATGACGTCTCCCTGCATACTGATGCGATCCATCGTGGTGGTGGCCAGATCATTCCCACAGCCCGCCGAGTGCTGTACGCCTGCCAGCTCACAGCCGAGCCCAGACTCATGGAGCCCGTGTACCTTGTGGAGATCCAGGTACGGGGTCCTCGAACTGTTTCAGTGTTCAAAGCCACGGCCGTTGTCGCTTGACTGATGTCTGGCGTTTATGTGACTGCAATAAAATACGGCTCATCCGTCCGGTTGGCTGGCGCAGTCTTGGTGCTATATGTAACTGAAATTCCTGCAAGTGATGAGATAAACCATTCTTCACTTTGACCTGAATGTCTAGTGATGATAACCTTGACTCTGAGCATGGTAGTTCAACATTACGAACCTTATGTCCATCAATGTTTAATGCCATCGTGATCTTCCAGAAGGAAGGCTTGTGCATAGTCAGTATTGAAGAATGAATTTTGGACAGATTCGATTTAAATGACATCGTAAATGTTGACATGGATATCTGGTAGGGTTGCCACGGTATTACCGGTGTGGAGGCCAACACCGTTTACTCGGTGTTGCACACCGGCAACACCGAGTTTTCAGTAAAATTCAGTAAAAATGAATAATATAATTAAGAAAATTAAAATGTGTAGAATAGGCCACAGTTCTGCTGTGTGCGGGAGAATTGTCGCGCCGAGAATTGACGTGCTTCCTTACAAGACCGGTAACCATAGCAACGCCGGTGAACAAACCCCGCGGAGCCCAATCCCTACGTGAGCTCCCCGCGCAAGGGCCATCCGGAGGCGCACAGAGCTTTTGGCCGTGATATTATGATGTATAAAATTATATTATCCTATTATATATAGAACGTTATAAGACGCCGAGAATTGGCGCGCTGCCAGCCGCTGTCACCGAGTGTGAGAGGAGAGTTGACGGAGAAGATGGCGGTTGACCTATAGTTTCAAAGTTCATACCGGTGTTGACACAAGCGTATTACTCGGTGTGAAAATGTCCACACCGCGGCAACCCTAATATCTGGTGTAAAGGGCAGGACTGAATAAAATGGACACCTGCAGTTTAGAATACATGTCTTAAATGCAAAAACCACCATGTCGTCTTTTATATATAATGATCTCGGATGACTTTCGGTGGGTGAAGGAGAATTGCATGGTTTTGCTAATGCTAGTTGGATGTGCTAACGTTGGCGCTGCTGTTTCCTTCAGTGCCCAGAGGCAGTTGTTGGTGGAATCTACGGTGTGCTGAACAGGAGACGTGGCCACGTGTTCGAGGAGTGTCAAGTCATGGGAACCCCAATGTTCATTGTTAAGGCCTTCCTGCCTGTCAACGAATCGTTCGGTAAGTCCAGTCCTGAAACGCCGGCGTCACTGCAGCTTTGTAATTCGGGCCAGTAATGGCCCCGACCGTAGGACGCGTCTCGATGTGGTCTTTGACCTCTTCCCCGTGTCCCCTTCAGGTTTCACTGCTGATCTGCGCTCCAACACCGGTGGTCAGGCCTTCCCCCAGTGCGTGTTCGACCATTGGCAGATCCTCCCAGGAGACCCCAAGGACCCCACGACCAAGCCTTTCCAGGTCGTCGCCGACATCCGCAAGCGCAAGGGAATCAAGGAAGGCATCCCGCTGCTGGACAACTACCTGGACAAAATGTAACCGGATTCCATCATTCCCTAACCCATTTCATTAAATTACCTTCATGTTGGAGCAGGACTGTACAAATCATAATGAGCACTGTTTGCCAAATGGATTGAAATCACACAAAAAAAATGGTAAACCATAAATAAAGGAATAATAAAAATTGCACTTCTGTCCAGACTTTTTGTGGTGGGAGGTGTTTGCACAAACCAGATGAATACGTTGCACTTTTATCATTGACACTGTTGTTTTATAAAATGAGTGGACAAATATGGCTAAGTATCCAACCTTTATAAATGGTAACTCGTTAAAAACCATGTCTGCACTGCTTAATTTGACTATTTTAATAATGGTCAATGGAGTTGTATTCTGAATCAAGTGGATCAGCAGTCGCTATGGGTGTGTTTGCTACTCTGTGAACCTAGTGCTTCGAAATTCCGCCATCATGAAGTCCTCGCCCTTCAGTCGCACCCCTCCAGCATTGGAGATAAGGCTTTGGCTTTTGTCTACTGGTCGTAAATGATTGCCCCAGGCTAAACTACTTGCCAACCGTCAAGCAGTGGGTGTCTTGTGAACTGAAGGGGCTATTTAAATATCGGTTCAATATATTAACGTGTGACGAATGCTAATGAAGTTTAGAAATCTATAATCTATATTGAATATCGAGTCTTGTCCGTATACAGCCATGCCTGTTTGACCACATCACGATATTCATTACCAACAGGTGGTATGCGCCACAATATCCTGAAAATGGAAGTTTAGGCATCACTTTTTACTATTGGGTATTTTTGCTATCTATTTTTCTTTTCATGTCTCACGTTTCATCGACTTGGCTCCGAGATCGAGATCTCCTATTTTAACCTATTAATGAGAAAAGCAAGGAATTTGATGTTTTAGCTGGGATATATTTTCACAAGCGTTGGGTAAAAAATACATTGGTTTGTGTCTCATCAGTTAGGGATGTCGTTTCTGTAAGGAATTGTGTAGATCTTTTATCTTCTGCTCTTTCAAACTAAACTCTTCCAAGAGTGTTAATGATGAGAGTGATGCTATTCTCTCCATATTCCCTCACAAAGAATCGTGAATAACCGTGCATACCACGTCACGTCTTGCTATAGGACTGATTATAAACACGTACTGTATACAAATTCTGTGTGTGTAAGACACGGTAATCTGATAAGTTTCAGTGGGGCAATAACGATATGGTCTGCGAGTGCTAATGTATGTATTCATACGTTTTGTCTGATAATATTCATATACACAGGCATAGGCCTACTGCAGAAATGCTTATCTTGATTTCAGGGCTCAAAGGGGAATGGGGAATGAGGTCTTACAGGCTGTATAAACGGTCCACCTCACTGCTTTTATGTTTGCATCTTTTTTGTATAATGAATTATTCTTTGGCTCTCTACAATAATAAAATAAATGCTATCCCCTACTGAATAAAAGTTCTCCAGATAGGAGCCATCTTGGATCAGTCGACACGGTGCGTAGAGCAGTTCTGAGCACAAAGACATCACGATCAGACGGTTATAACAATAACATCCATTCTTGGTTCGGTAAAAATGTGAAAAAATTGTATTATCTTATTTTTCCTCTGTTCATGGTCTGAGATAATGTAATGCCATGTAGAGGGTTAAAGGATAATTCCTTGTGTAACCTAATATATTGAGCAAGTTAGAAAACTTAAGATTCCAAATATGCACTCAGTTTGACCACTGTTCGACACTATCATTTCCAATTATTTAAATTATAAGAACAAAAACGACCGATGCCTTTGGCATAACAAGCACTTTTAATTCACACTCAATTCAGATTAGAATTTATTATTAATATTGAATAATAGCGTTTCCTTTACCTCCCAAAACGGCGGATGTACATTGACATCCAGGCAAAAATCGATCGGCACAAAACAAAATTAATTGTGTAATATGTCATGTGGTTTATATAGGTAATTTTAATACATTTGTAAAAAGTGTGCATATTACCCCGTTATTCAAGTCCCAACTCGCATAACGCGCATGTAAAGCGCGTGCACGTTAAAAGGGGAACAAGGTGGGGGATGGGGGTGAGCAACCAATCAAGACCAAGCTCTGCCTTAGCCAATCACATTGCAGTTACTCTTCCTGCTTGGTCGAGAGGTTCATGATAGGGTAAGTAATAAACATTTAGATAAAAAAGTATAAAGATTTTTACGAAGAAAACGCAATACAGATGGAAAACAATTATCACACTACAGATATACATTGTGGTTTGTGCATTTTCCCTCTGTGGGAAGAAACATCGATTACCATTTTACCTATTGTGCATATTATACGTGCCATGCGAACAGCGTAGTATGAGCCAACCAACCGGCTAGGCTCGTTTGGTTAGCCTCCCATCATGAAGTTGCTATCAAGTCTTTAATTATAAGAAAATATCCCGCTGTTAAGTTATCAAAGCAACGCACACACGGGCGGTCTTAAAAGATGACTGTTCTAACATGTAGGAGATTGTGCTCCACCACACATCCAGTGTCAATATTTTACTATTGCATAATGTATCCCATCGCATAAATTGAACGGCCTATTTTGCAGTTGTCCTATGGAGGTTGTTTGCTTTCTGTTTGGACGCAGGATATGGGCGGCGTGAAACAGGAACAGGGCGAAGGAACGCAGGCGAAGGGGCCAAACCCGTCTGATCCAGTCCATGATGAGGTGACTATTTGGGACACCTTATTTCAGAAAATAGTTATCAATCTAATAAAAAATAATGCACAGCAGTGAACATTCTTAACATGTGCTACTTTTTTGCCCGTTATCCCTTCTATACTCTATTTGTAAACTAGTCAATTTTTTTTTTAATATGATTTACTTTGAATGATATTGATGACAAAGCAGGAGATACAGGCACAATGGCCCTCATGATAATAATACTAATAATAGTATGGTCAATCTCCCACATGTACAGCCAAGAAAGAGGGGCTGGCCCAAAGGAAAGAAAAGGAAGAAGGTTCTTCCTAACGGGCCCAAAGCACCGGTAACCGGTTATGTCCGGTTCCTTAATGAACGCCGAGAGCAGATGCGGGCCCAATACCCTGATTTGCCTTTCCCAGAAATCACCAAGAGGCTTGGGGCAGAGTGGAGTCGGTTGGTCCCTAACGACAAGCAGGTAATCTTCCAGATACCTGATCACCTGTCTGTTGTATCTGGTTGCTGATCTACAACCAGAATTTCCCTACACAACAAATTCCCATACAGCACACATACCTGAATCTATTGAGGTCTTTCAATAGTTGCCAGTCTCCGAAATTGCCATTCACCCTAATGGATGAGGGCGGGAATCGCTATATTCTAAATATCTTGAGCTGTGACCGATCAGATATAACCGTATGGAGTTTGTCCCGCAGCGCTATCTTGACGAGGCGGAGCGGGAGAAGGTTCAATACGCCAGAGACCTGAAGGAGTATCAGCAGACTGAGGCGTACCAGATCACCAGTGCTAAGATCCAGGACAAGAAGGTCAAGAAAGGTAAACAGTGGGGCAATCAGGCCATTTAGTCTTTGTTAATGCTGCTGACATTGGTCACATTTTGGGTCAGCTGATCATATGACCAATATATATATCCCCTCATTAAGTGAGTCTCACCATTTGCTTGAAGAAGACCATATAGGGTCGAAACGTTGCTTTTAATTTTTTATAAATAAATTAATATTGGAGCTTAAGCAGTGCTGCAGACGTTACATTTTTTTCACTTAAGAAGGGTAAACACCCACATCCAGAGGATGACGGCATTCCATTGGCTATTCTCCGCCCCCTTTCCCTTGAGCCCTCAAAATAAAAGGACATGGGCGTTGAAGCGTCCTCTAAGGAGAGAGAGAGAGAGAGAGAGAGAGAGAGAGAGAGAGAGAGAGAGAGAGAGAGAGAGAGAGAGAGAGAGAGAGAGAGAGAGAGAGAGAGAGAGAGAGAGAGAGAGAGAGAGAGAGAGAGAGAGAGAGAGAGAGAGAGAGAGAGAGAGAGAGAGAGAGAGAGAGAGAGAGATGATTTTGAAAAAGAAAATCGAAATACATCACGTCCTCTGCTCCCTCCCTTGATAAGTTCCCCTCCACCGTTCAGAATTGTTGGATTTCTGCCCTTGTGATTGTCATGCAAGACGGATGCCCCATGCCTGGCAGGGAAGAGATGCCCTCAGTTGTCAGATATGTATCAGGAGCGGACTCAAATCTAAACGGTTTCGTGCTGCAGCCGTGCTCAGTCAACCAGCGCAGATGTTTCACCGGAGCTTTCTCTCACAAGTAGCCGATGGATGGCTATTGTAATAACGAATAACATTTTAATTATAGCTCTTAAATTGTACCTAAATCCAATCCTTTGTTGGAAAGAGTTGAAAATTTGAAATAGTAAACTTATCTTGTTGATTCCTCTGTCTTTACTTCGTCCAGTTGTTATTTTTCTGAAGTTTGGCCCTCTAGCTTTTAAAATTGTGTTATAAATGTGTATTGAATGCTTTGCTTGTTCTCAGCCACCCTTGTTGGAATCAAGTGTCTGCTGAACGACTGAATGTAATGTAAGTGCATACTAATCTTTGTTTTCCCTGTTCAGAGGACCCGCCCTCTGTGATCATCAACACAAGCTCAGGATCCGGGATACAAAGGGTACATTCACTGTTCTGCTCTATAATGTTGTCCAGTCGCCTCTCTGACCTGGCTGAGAAATATCTCAATTGTTTTTCTTCATTTTGTCTCTGTAGGCGCCTGACCTGTGCCCCCGGTTTGATATCCCTATTTTCACAGAAGAGTTTCTGGACCAGAATAAAGGTAATCACTTGAAAGAATGGTCTGCTGGTTTGTTGAGTAAGCTTTCATTTGTAGAGAGAAAAATGTCCAATCTACAAATTGGCGGATGGGGTTAGAAATTTCATGCAGCTGTTTGCTAACACAGTAAACAATAAAAAAAAATGCAATAAAAAAAAATGCATCAACAGCTGAAGTAAAATTTTAATTCATACTATGTCCAATGCTTCACTCTTTCTGGTTATGAAGGGTAAAAATACATATTTTACCTTTTTAACTAAGAAGGACTACTATAATATGTTATAATAGTGATATGCATTTTTGCTAATACCACCCACACCTACAACATAGACATAGAGATGCAGTTTGTTTTATCATAAAACAATGGGGACAATAGAGAAATAAATGGATGTATATAAAGGAGGAGAATATGTGCACTCGAATGTAAAAGGTGACATATTTTACCATGATATGATATCAGAAGAGGCAGATTTTCCAAACGGCTTGTAATGGCCAATCACACTCACACCTGGTGGTATAATATGTCACCTTTTAAGGCCCCGTCCACACGTAACCGATTTTTTTGGGTGAAAACACATACGTCTTGGGTGTTTGGGCCGACCGTCCAGACGGATCTGGTGTTTTCGGTGCCCGAAAACAGACTTTTCCCAGGGTGAATAAGTTAAAAACGGATCTATACGTTTTCGTATTCCAGCTGTACATTAATACAAAGTATTTCTGCTCAATCTAAAAGGTTTAACAACTGCTATATCCTCCTCGACTGATTGTTTGTATACAGCGCGCAGGCTGGTTGTGCGCAAGCTTGATGCGCTCTACTTTTTTTGCGGAGAACCAGCGCCTTGAATACGTTCTACAGCGTTTCTACAGCTCGATGCGCTTTCCGTCTTTGTGGAGATATTCCTGAAACGCATCAAAGGAAAACGGTGGGGAAAAGATTGTTTTTCGCCCGTGTGGACGGGACCTAAGTCTGCACATCCTAACCTTCTCCTCCCTCTGGTTCTCCCCCTCTGGTTCTCCTCGTTCTCCCCCTCTGGTTCTCCCCCCTCTGGTTCTCCCCCCTCTGGTTCTCCTCGTTCTCCCCTCTCTGGTTCTCCCCCCTCTGGTTCTCCCCTCTGGTTCTCCTCGTTCTCCCCCCTCTGGTTCTCCTCGTTCTCCCCCTCTGGTTCTCCCCCCTCTGGTTCTCCCCCCTCTGGTTCTCCTCGTTCTCCCCCCTCTGGTTCTCCTCGTTCTCCCCTCTCTGGTTCTCCCCCCTCTGGTTCTCCCCCCTCTGGTTCTCCCCCCTCTGGTTCTCCCCCCTCTGGTTCTCCTCGTTCTCCCCCCTCTGGTTCTCCCCCCTCTGGTTCTCCTCGTTCTCCCCCCTCTGGTTCTCCCCCCTCTGGTTCTACCCCTTCTCCCCCCTCTGTTTCTCCCCCTTCTCCCCCCTCTGGTTCTCCCCCCTCTGGGTTCCCCTGCATCGGGTCCCAGCGCGCGAGGCCGAGCTGCGGCGGCTGCGGAAGGCCAACGTGGAGTTTGAGGAGCAGAACGCCGTGCTGCAGCGACACATCAAGGACATGTGCAGCGCCAAGGACCGGCTGGAGGCGGAGCTGGGCCAGGACGAGCTGCGCACCCAGGCCCTCCACAAGCACCTGCTGGCCATCAAGCACACGCTGGTCAGCAGCCTCTCCTCGGTCGCCCTGCCAGGTGAGCGGGCCGCTCCCTCTCTCGGACCCAGAGGATAGGGCAGGTTTTGCCACATTTAGGGCCAATCCCATTTCCATCCCTTCGCCCTCCCCCTTGTTCTTGCGCGTTCATGTGAGGGGTAGGGCTGTCTCAATCCCCATTTGGGTTAAGGGCTAGGCCCTGGAAATGAAGCTTCCGAAGGATCACACTTGAAAGGGCGGGCTTCGAGGAAAGCCCTCCGATAACAACTAGTAAGGATTCATGCTAGCTGCCAAATTTGCCGTCCCACAAATTTGGCAGCTAGCGGAGGCAGTAGCAGTTATCATTAACTCACAGACTCATGCTGTAAAGTGGACTGGGATATTTTGGCCTCTGTAGACGTAGCGGTCCGCGAGCGTCAGGCGATGACGACGCGACGGTAATGGAAAGGTGTCTCATTTCTTAGGGTAACGTTCTTACCCCTCTAACGTTCTTACCCCCTCAGACAAGGGGGAAGGGGTGGAGATGGGATTGGCCGTTGGACTATTGACCGTTAAGGCATTTGGCAGAGGACTTTATCGATTGCATTCAGACAAATATGAGCATTTAAGGCTTAGGTATCTTGCTCAAGGATTACCACTATTGTTTCCATTTTCAAGATATTCATTATGCCGGATTCTATCGGTGACAGAGGTTTTGGTGAAGCCAGGAAAGATGTTTATGATGGGTTTTATTACCCAGACGTTTGAGTCCTCCGGACCAAGGTAAAGGACCACGCGGTTTCTCCTCAGGCACCGGTGAGACCCCCTCCATGGGCTCCCTGGACTCCTACCTGAGCCGTCTGAGTGGGGTGCTGGAGAGCAACCCCGTGAAGCACCGCACCCTGCTCAACCAGGTGCGGGAAGTCTTGTCTCACCTGGACAGGTAAGCCAAGGCCCTCTGTTTCCCAAGTAGACAGGGATTCACTTGAACTCAAATATTTACAACTGAAATGATGGTGGATTTTACATTTACATTTAGTGCGTTTAGCAGACGCTTTTATCCAAAGCGACGTACAATAAGTACATTTGTCAGAAGAAAGAGAAACAACAATATATGGCTGTCGGTACAGTGAGGATGTTCATAGAACCAGGTGCCAAGCACTAACAATTGTTAGGTCAACCCATTCCCCATATACAACAACGATAGCTAGGATAAGACGCCACACAATGCTAGGTACAATGTTTAAGTTCAAGGACGTACAACATATAATAAGTGCGTTAAGAGGGGTGTGGGTGTGGAGGGGTACCCGGGGAGGCTATGTAGAGTCATGTTGAACTCTGACCCACTCTGAATGTACATAGAATGGGCGCATCCAATCTTGTATGAAAGCCTTCATCTTCGCATCTCTGTAAAGTGTGGACTAGTAGAGCTGGGACTAATCGCCATTCCTTAACGACATTCCAGTGAGAAACTATGAAGAGGGCAGCGCCACAATGTCCCCGTACGAGTCCGTGGAGAAGGGAGCGGAGGCAGTAGCAGCCAGACGGTGGGGTCGGGCCAGCCTGGAGCCGTCCGGAGGAACATTGTGGCTTACCACGGCAGGGACAATAAAGGAACGTTTTTAAGCACAAGTGCTGCACACAAGGCATCAGCGCGCCTCCACGGCATGTGACACGCATACGTGGAACGCGAACACCGTGACCAGCGTTGTTTGTCAGTGTACGTGGCCGCTGTGTCTGTGGGGAAGCATGCACAGTTCAGTTCACAGAGGAGAGGTGGTTTGGTAGGACCTGTGATGAGCTGCTATTCATAAAAGCGCTAAATGTAAAAAAAAAAAAAAAAAAAAACACGATCGATTTTATTATTTCTTCAATTGCTCTGCTTGTGGTATTAGGTGTTAGCAGTGAACCTATCTTCATAGTCTGTGCACAGCACAGCCTGTTCAATACAGGCCCAGCCCTTGTAATCACTTTAGAGAACTAATGTGTAGTTGGCATACGTCCCCGAGGCCTGTACCTCAAAGCAATATAAAGCGGTCAGCTGTGTCACGTCGAAATGATTCCCCCCCCCCCCCCCCCTTTTACCTGATGAAGAGCACCTGCAGCATACATTGGAACAAATGACTGGCTGAATGCTCCTTATTTAGTGCTTAACCCGGAGGGTGAGTTGTTGAATGACCAAATATTGTTCTTATATTCCTGTGAGATGGTGGACATTAAAGTGGTAGGTTGTTGGCGTCATGCATGAGATCCTGCGGGACTCTTATGAATTTATATTTGTCAAGATTATTTGTATCATCTGTCAACCTATTCAGTTAATTCATTGCCTCTATTTGTAATAAAATAACAGTTATTTTTTTTCTGTGCAATTTAGAGTTCCTTCAATGTGTTCCTGTGCTGTGAATTTATCCGAAATTATGGTGATGTAGTTCGATCTTGCCAAATCATCGTGTTATTTAGTTGTGTGTGTATATAACCATAGCTCAACAGCAGTTTCCAATTATAAACTGTTGATGGGATATATATGTATATATAAATACATAAACATTTTGCAGTTTCACAACATGAAAGTGTGACAGGGAAGGGACAAAAGGTGTGGAATATTTATTTGAATAATTTGTTAAAATGGTATGTAGACACCAAAGCATGTTAAGTCTCTAAAGTGCAACCGTCAGAGACGCCCGAGTCATTGTGTTAAATTCCTTTGAGTCCCTTCCACAGTGCATTTACCCAAGACATTGAAGTGATATGGATACAAACCTGATCGTCATGCGCTCCATCACTAGAGGTAGCTATTGGTCCACGCAATACACATTTTTAAAGTCCAATTTCAGAGGCGGAAGCCTACTTGTAGAGTGGACATCAGTTTCGAAGATATAACTGGTCTACAACATGGCTCATTTGCATTATATTCAACATTAAGGTATATTAGAAAAAATAACTACACGTTTCAGGGAAATGCACACTTTGTCATATAACCCATTCATGTATCAAAATGTAAATTTATTCGATATTTTCCATTAACTCAGCTATTTTAACTGAATAATCATGAATAAACATTTTGGACAGGGTGACAGTACATTCAGGTATTTCCAGTAGTAGCCAGCTTGATCCCCCCTCCCCACCGCGCTGACGTCACTCTCGGTAGCTGTTCTCGCAGCACTGGTGCTGAAGCTGAACAAGATGGCTGTGTGTCGGGGAGCGGAGAGCTGGGAATAGGGGGTGGGGGGATAGTCATTGATTCCGGCGGATAAAATATATTTTTAACTCCAACATCCGAAAGACTCGTGTTTAGTCTTGCGCGACAAGGAATCAGTTTGGTCGTCCATGGGACGAGGCGTAAAAGGGCCAAGCAGAGAAGCGACGGTGGACCTCCCCGTTACGAAAAGGGTGTTGTAGCCTCCAGATTATTACAGGAAAAAACATTCCTGTGAAGAAATTCTTCAACAACTATAGGCTCATTGGAGAGATGTCATTGTTGTGTGTCGGTGGTAAGTAGACTCTACCTTGTTTTAGCCCTTTACCCCTCTGGTCATTCCGACAACCACATGCCTGTGAGGGTGTCTTGAGCTTTCGGATTCATTTACGCGTTGTTTTAACTTTTTAAGATTTCAGATTTTATCAATGCTTCCGTTTTGTAGGCAGATATTTTTTATCAGATTTGAGAAAAAAATATCACAAATCACATCTAGGCCTGTATGAGCACACACATGGCAAATATACTTGGAACCCATATTTTTCCAGCTTTGTTTAAATGTGGGGATATCCATTGGATATCGTATCGTTAGTTAATTATTACTTTTAATGACAGCTGTGTTGGACGTTGAAGTTGTCTGCGGTTGGTAATGCGTTAAGATATTTCAATTTTTTTTCCGAGTCTATTGTTTCATTTTCACTTTAGTTAGCTGCTCGTGCGTAATTGCGCATAGCAAAAGCGTGCCGGCTGTAGGCCTGTGGGTTTTATAAAGGGTTCTGAACCTTATGGTTGCCCGTCATCTCCCAACGAATGAGGAGTAATTAGTAGCCTTGCTTGTGTTCAATGGCTGAATAGAACGTTGTTTGCGGGAAGGTGTTGATGCGTTGTGTCCTCGGGTTGTTTGCATGTCTGAGGTTATTCTCTTGAGGCGAAGTCAATAGAGATTGGGTCTCCAGTGTTTTAGGTGCAATCCATCTGTAAGAGACTTTAATGTGGCTGTTGTCACAGTATTATTGTATTTTAACAAGCTACACTAATAATAACAACACTCATATTCTTTTTCACTACACACATCGATTGTTGCACTGATAATGGCCGTTTAAAGTGTGTAGTTGGCAACATGGGACTGATGACAGCAATGAGAAAAGTCATTGTAGTCCCGTTTTCCACGGCATGTGTTGGCATAGCAACCATCTTTTGAATTGTAACCATTTGCCATTGAAATGTTTGATTGTCCTATTAGTTCAGGTGTATTATTTTGCTCATCAGTCTGTATGGTTCATACTTTCTCTAGGATGTGTGATCACTGAAAGACGTTGAGTCATTATTCCCAAAGGAAAAGCCCTCATATTGAATGCTTTGTACAAGTGTGTGTGTGTGTGTGTGTGTGTGTGTGTGTGTGTGTGTGTGTGTGTGTGTGTGTGTGTGTGTGCACACCAGTGTGTAAACCAGAATTTGATATCATGAGCAAACAAAAGCAGCTGAACAGGTGGCCATTTTCATGTGCTATGCCCGAGTATAACATTAACCACTATGGATAATCCCCCCCTAACCACCACAACTTCCAACACTGTCCTCACGGAACAACAGACAACAGGTCATAGAGGAGCATGGACCTCATTAACCACACATCTCTCACCGGGCTCACATTAGCGATGTATGGTTGAATCACAACCAATGTGTACAAGGATCATGTTATGATGTCTATGGAAGTAGTGATTTATTCCTTCATGTCGAATGTACAAACACAAACGTGGAAGGTAAGATATTCACAAATGAGGTTTTAGCCCGAATCCAGCTCGGTCACCATTTCAATCATCACTTAATTGTTTGTTTCGGCTTTCGGAACATCTGCTATGAAACTCTCGGTCCTTGATTAATTGATTGATTGATGGATTAGTTTTTATGTAAACAAAGAATGAAACAGCACTCTGTGTCATACATTTAAATACATAAATAGTCAGGGATGACACAATAAAGCCCGAAGGCTTATTTCCTTGTGGTCCCCTTTAAACTGTTCATAGAAAAAACTCAATGAAAGCGAAAGCCCCCCTTAACCATTCAGCGGGTGGCGTGTGACTTGATTGGACGGTGTGGCCGGTGTTCAGCCTCTGCTGACGGACAGAACACGGGGCTCTTCTAATCGCTCCGGCGGAGCGGCGTTGCTCTCGGTTGAGCGCCGTCGTGCCAGAACCCGGTGCCACTCGGCTACGTTTGATGCAGTTCCCCACCCCTACTCACCGCCCGCCTCCTCGCAGTCACGGCCCTGTCGGTTCAGCCTCTGCCTGTGAGCACAGGGAATCCTTCTCCTCCTACTGTCACCACCACCCACACACACACGCTCACACACACGCTCACACGCTCATACCCCCCCCCCCTCGCGACCCTCCCCGATCCACTCCTGTGATGACACTGAAGTGGTTATTTTTAGTCATGGGGAGTGAGGCTCGCGCTTGGCTGCACAGGGAGATTAATGGAGCAAGAGAGGGAGAGGGAGAGGGAGAGAGACAGAGAGAGAGAGAGGGGGGGAGAGGGAGAGGGGAGAGAGGGAGCACACGTGCACCCTCTCCACATGGCAGGGGGAGAGTCTGTTTGAGTGACTGCATGACTGAGTGGCAGAGGGGAATCCAGAGCCGGCCTCGGTGAGGACAGCAGGGTGTCAGGCAGAAGAGGTGTGGTGTGTGTTGTTGATTGGCTTCTTTTACATCAGAGCCTCTCGATATTACGGACAGGATAAGGTCACTGCCGTGTCAGCAAGACCAATACCGGGGGGGGGGGGGGGGGGGGGGGGGCGGGGGGCTTAAAGTTTCACGGTGGCTTTCCAAACCACCCACCTCGTCACGTGCAGCTGAGACACTCATCAAACTGATTAAAGAAACCGTATGTGATACTATCACGCTGAGAAGGGGTTATTTATAGAAGCTGCCCTGGTGCCTGCTCCTGTGTCCCTGACTCACAGGGCGATTCACTGAAGCACTCTCCATGTCACTCCTCACAGTCACTACTCACAGTCACTGCTCACAGTCACTACTCAGTCACTACTCCGAGTCACTACTCACAGTCACTGCTCACAGACACTGCTCACAGTCACTACTCACAGTCACTACTCAAAGTCACTACTCACAGTCCGCTGGGGGAGGAGAGTGGCGGACACATTTTGATTGAGAGGGCTTGATTTGGAAGCTATCTTTTTGATGCATCCGTTCGCAAGCAAATTAGACTTTTGGCGGATTTATAACCCTAACCCTGTAAAAAAACGAATGAACATAGTATATTTAATGTGCATATTTTTGAATTTCAATCTTTTGCCGATCTCTTCTCTTCGTAGCTGCGTTGTAACTCTATGCACTATGGTCTCTGTATTCTCAGACTGAATGTCCCAAAGTGGTTTTGGATTAATTCAATGAGGTAGCCACCTTCTTTATACATCCACAGGGTACCGTCTGCACGGCGGTCCAGAGGTCCCCACAGCCTTCCCTTCAGAGACGCTCTCTTGAATATCCTCTCAAAAGCACATATTTCAACTGTGCTTCTCTTAGATGTAGATTTAACCAAAGGAAGAATTCAACCGGGATGATTGAAAGAAAGTGGGCTATGAATAGTTACTCCACAATTAAGACTGCCTCACTTTGTCACGGCACAGGATTAAATGAATAATGAAAGTAGTTTCTGTCGTCGCCGTCTCTTTAAAAGTCTGTGGGTACGTCCAGGGGTTCTTAAAAGAGTTGAGAGTGACACCTTAAGGAGTGATGGAGCTTCCTTTGCTTTAGACTGCCTCCTACACTCCATCCAATGCGAATGACCCACCTTGACAAATATATCTCACACCTGATTGGTTGAGGTGATCCCCGTTCTCCAGACCTCTGTCTCTTGAGCGAGTCGGAATTCCGACTGGTCCGTTGCATCCTTTGATGTGTAAACACCAGGGGCTCCCTCTGGAGCACCAGGCCGCGCTCAGGCTCCAGCCCTGGGCTGAAGACAGCGGCGTAGTCTCAGTGATACGCAGGTGGTCAGGCGTAGGACCACCACCGCGTTGGAGGGCGGGGGGCCGAGTGAGTGGTAGCCAGCGAGATTGAGGGGGAATGCGAGCAGTGAAGGTGTCAATCTGGCGACGTGCGAAGGCTGTCAGTCACACGGCTCCCCCTCCCGATCTGAGGTGCATCTTGTATAAGAGGTGCAGCTCATACAGATGTATATGATGCACATCGATTGCTCTTTAGTTTAGTGGTGCTCAGGGTAGTCACTGGATCATCTCATTGGATTCTTTTTCTCCTCCTCTGTTTTTCAGTGAAGAAAGCCAAGCTCGATGGACCGCAAGGTGAGTTACAGCTGACCTGTATTTACGGCTAATTGAACTGCACACATACCCCATCCAAACACACACAGGACGCACACACGCGGACGCACGCATGCACGCACACACACGCACACACGCACACACACTCACATGTACACACGCACACACACTCACAAACACACACTCACGAACACACACACACACACACAAGCATTTAATGACATCCATGTTATTTTGTTCAACAGAAAAGTTCAACACATACGTGACGCTGAAGGTGCAGAATGTCAAGAGCACGACCATCGCCGTGCGCGGAGGCCAGCCCTGCTGGGAGCAGGACTTCATGTTGTGAGTCTCACTCTCACTCTCACTCTCACTCTCTCTCCTCTCTCTTAATATTTCTATTGCTCTCGCTCTCTCTCTCTGTCTCTCTCGTGCTCTGTAATATCGCTCTCTCTCTCTTTCATTCACTCTCTCTCTCTCTCTCTCTCTCTCTCTCTCTCTCTCTCTCTCTCTCTCTCTCTCTCTCTCTCTCTCTCTCTCTCTCTCTCTCTCTCTCTCTCTCTCTCTCTCTCTCTCTCTCTCTCTCTCTCTCTCTCTCTTTCATTCACTCTCTCTCTCCCTCTCTCTCATTGTCTCTTTCTCTCAGACACGCACATCCACACACATCGACACACACACACACACAGCTGCTCACATGCTTGCCGTTCTCTCACTCTCCTCCAGCCTTGGACCATCACCACGTAGGAGTTCCTTGTGGTTTATATCAGGTTCTCCTTCAGGAAACTAAACCAGCCCAGGCTCCCTCTGGTTTGTAGTAAAGCCGTCTGTTGTGTACCACGAGGCTTGAGGGAGGTCCTATTAAATAGTGAAGACACCACTCTGTCTGCCGTAGTACTACTACTACTATCTGAAAACATTGCCATCTATTTATCTGAAGAGCAGTGAGGCTGCTGGGGAATGACTCTTTAGTCCCTTGGGAGGAGAAGATCTTTCCACAGAGCCGCAGGATCTCACGAGGCTTTTAGGAAACATCGGCTGTCAGCCTAAAGGCTTGCTCCTGCCTTAAAACCTCTCTCTCCCTCGCTGTGTGTGTGTGTGTGTGTGTGTGTGTGTGTGTGTGTGTGTGTGTGTGTGTGTGTGTGTGTGTGTGTGTGTGTGTGTGTGTGTGTGTGTGTGTGTGTGTGTGTGTGTGTGTGTGTGTGTGTGTGCGTGCGTGCGTGCGTGTGTAGGGTTTGGCATTAAAGCATTTCCCTCAGCATGCTTTAAGAAGCCCAAACTCCGACTGGTGAACAAGCAGGAGAAGATGCAGATGTTCCGTCAAGGCGTACCACGTCTATACGTTAGACTAGGAGCCGGTCATTCTCACTCCTCTGTTGTCTCTGCTTCTTCCCTGCCTTTCTTGGGGCATCGAGAAGGAACCCAGTCAGCCCTTTACCAGATTATTTCCTTGGCTTTAGAAAAATATAAGACATGCTTTCATCTCAGAGCCGTTGCTATTATTAGTTTTCCCGGATGGCTTGAGGGACGCAATCTCCACAAGATGCTTAGGAACCAGGGACTGTTCACAAAGTCTGCTCTATAGCTGTATGTTAGGCACCACTATTGATCTCTCTATCTATCTATCTATCAATCTATCTATCTATCTATCTATCTATCTATCTATCTATCTATCTATCTATCTATCTATCTATCTATCTATCTATCTATCTATCTATCTATCTATCTATCTATCTATCTATCTATCTATCTATCTATCTATCTATCTATCTATCTATCTATCTATCTATCTATCTATCTATCCGTCTATCCGTCTGTCCGTCTGTCCGTCTGTCCGTCTGTTATTCTTTCGATCTTTATGTGTTTGTCTGTGTGTGTGTGTGTGTGTGTGTGTGTGTGTGTGTGTGTGTGTGTGTGTGTGTGTGTGTGTGTGTGTGTGTGTGTGTGTGTGTGTGTGTGTGTGTGTGTGTGTGTGTGTGTGTGTGTGTGTGTGTCTGTGTCTGTGTGTGTGTCTGTCTGCCCATCCATTCCTCTGTGGATGTATCCCTCACCACATCCTGTGTGTCACTTCCTGTGTCTAACACTGCTCCATCCTGTGTGTCATTTCCTGTGCCTGACTCTGCTGTCTGGTTGCTCCATCCTGTATGTCACTTCCTGTGTCTGACGCTGCTCCATCCTGTGGGTCACTTCCTGTGTCTGGTTGCTCCATCCTGTGGGTCACTTCCTGTGTCTGGTTGCTCCATCCTGTGGGTCACTTCCTGTGTCTGGTTGCTCCGTCCTGTGTGTCACTTCCTGTGTCTGACGCTGCTCCATCCTGTGGGTCACTTCCTGTGTCTGGTTGCTCCATCCTGTGGGTCACTTCCTTTGTCAGACGCTGCTCCATCCTGTGGGTCACTTCCTGTGTCTGGTTGCTCCATCCTGTGGGTCACTTCCTGTGTCTGGTTGCTCCATCCTGTGGGTCACTTCCTGTGTCTGGTTGCTCCATCCTGTGGGTCACTTCCTGTGTCTGGTTGCTCCATCCTGTGTGTCACTTCCTGTGTCTGACGCTGCTGTCTGGTTGGCTGTGCAGCGAGATCAACCGGCTGGACCTGGGGCTGACGGTGGAGGTCTGGAACAAAGGCCTGATCTGGGACACCATGGTGGCCACTCTGTGGATCCCCCTGCACAGCATCCGCCAATCAAATGAGGTACTGCTAAGCCCCGCCCTCCCACATTCACCATGACGGGCGTGCACGTTGTTCCGAACGCCTAGCCCCTATAGGATGCTAATGACGTGTCGTTGCTATAGGAAGTCCAGATGTGAGACGTATGAATATGACTTCTGTGGTTTGTTGGGGACCGTACTGTTGGTCTGGTGATCGCAGTGTTTGTGGAGTGAAAATGAAAGATATTCAGAGCGGGAGCGTCTCCACATCCTGCCTCTCCGCAGTCGTTACACGGCGGTCTATTTTTAGAGCGCACGGAGAGACGGCAGTGAACGGCTCAGATCGCAAATAAAGCGGAAATAAGACGAGCGTCGACCAGCGAGAGACGCCAAGAGAGATTAGTGGTTCAGCCTCGGAGACACAGCAGCCAGGATGGACTACGGGATCGTCGTCATCATCATCATCATCATCATCGTGGTCCTCCTCATCATAGAGGCTGTTGCTGTCGTCCTCTCTCAGGACGGACCGGGCACGTGGCTCACCCTGGACTCCAACGTCATCATGGCTGAGAACGAGATCTGTGGAACCAAAGACCCCACCTTCCACAGGTTGCTGCTGGACACCCGCTTTGAGCTGCCCCTAGGTAAACCCAGGGTCTCCCTGTATAACAAGGGAACATGAATCAACCAGTATCAGCCTTAGTCGCTGAAGTTATAAGCAGGGGGGCCCCGGTGGTTCACCGGAAAGAGCGCGTGCCATTAAGGCCCAGTCCGGATCGCAGCAAACCGGGGGTCGATTCTTGCCCGTAGTCCTTTGTGTCTTCCCCTCTATCTCTCCCATAACTTCCTGTCTTACTCACTCTACAATAAAAATAAGAAAAACCTCCTAAAATAATTCTTTAAAAAAAACTAAAATGAAGCATTATAATATAGCATTGGGGCTAGGGTGAGGGATAACTATCAAATGATGTACAAATGAATAGCTTATGCAACATGAACAGGCACTACCGTGGTTAACATGAATTATATTAGTAAACATGAACACCATAATAAATTATTACTAACTGTTAATTCAATGTTAGTTAATGCTTATTTCTGCATTAACTAATATTAAACAATGGTTAATTAATGTATCCTTATCGTAAGGTTTTACCGTTCCAGTCATACCTCAATCAGCATTTACTTCCGGAATCTGACAGCCTTCTCACCTATAGGTGTCTACAATTCTAAAGGAGGTTTATCCAGAGACAGTGACATTGTGGTCCTGTGCTATTCTATTGAAAGTGCACGTGATCGCTCTATTCTCAGCCTGCTGTGTTAACTAGGTGCTGGCGGTTGGGTCTAAGTGTCACTCCTAGTGTTTCTGAGAAAATATTTCTCTTGGTTCTCCTTTGAAAAAAAAAAAAGAAAAGAAAGACGAAAACTGCAATTACTGCAGCCGTCACGTCCACCGCTGCCTCTTGTCACGCGGGCTCAGAGGACGTCGCCTTCAGAGCGCAGGTCCCTTTTGTTGCCTTTCAATGGAGTGCGGTGGCGAGGCGTGGGGGGGGGGGGGGGGATTGTGGTTTCCAACCCTTGCATTGTGTGCTGCTGCTGCTGCAGATATTCCAGAGGAGGAGGCCAGGTACTGGGCCAAGAAACTGGAACAGCTCAACGCCATGAGAGACCAAGACGTAAGATCTGCTTCCTTTACCTGCCCCCTGTCTTCTCTTTCACCACATCCACCCCCCCCCCCCCCCCATGTCCTACATCCACACTGACCTCCTGTTCATCCCAAGACTCCCCTCCCCCACCCCCTACCCTATCCTAGTTATTTTTTTTAACGAATCCTAATAAGTTGCACATGAATCCCATCAAATTGAACTGGTTTATTATTCATGTATCCGGCATTTCTTCTTTTTATCGGAGCGGATGTTGACTCTGAAGGCTGTCATGTGCTCGTGTCAGATGGGCCGACCCAGCTGGCATTTCCAAGACACCAGACGCTCCCGAACTAAAAGTGGTACAGATCTGTATAGATTCCGTCCAAAGTCCTCATGGATTAGTTTGTGTTGATCTCAGGGGGGGGGGGGGGAAGTAAGTCGAATGGATTTGGCCAAAGAAGCGTCGGGATTCAGATCAAAGTCTTGTTTGTGAGATTTGTATGAATCGAGGAGGATTCATCCTCCCTTTTGTCTCTTATCTCCTCCCTTCCTCCCCCCCTACCCCGCCAGTCTCTACCCCCCTGCCCCCCTCATCCACCGCCAACTCCACCCCCCTTTGAGTGTTCAGGTGATGAGGTTCTTGGTTTCCCCTAACCCGGTTCTCATTTGCACAGTTCGGTTACCAAGATGAGCAGGAGAGGCCTCTGCAGCCTCCGACAACGCAGTGCTGTGAGTATTAATGAGCCCCAAAGAAACATCCAAATGCTCCCTATCTCAGTCCATCCTCTTCTCTCTATCCACCCTGTCCGTATCTTACCTCCTTTGTGCTGTGCCTCTCTCCACTTCTCTCTCGTCCACTCAATCCTCTGCATGACTACATTATCTTCCCAGTGCACCCTGTTTGTCTTGGGCACTCTCCCTCCTACCCTCTCCCTGAGAGCAGTGTTTAGCAGGGAGGGTCGGAAAGAGACGGATAAAGTACCATGTCTGCTCGGTACGGAGACAATTGTAGAGATACGAGAGGCAGATGGGGAGATTCCACGCAGACTTTCTACTCTGCAATTTCCCCCATTTTTTTTTATAAAAGTCTTCTTTTTTTTTTTTTTACAGCATTCGATTTTACTGTGCCATGACCGGAGATGGTCTTTTGTCAAAATCCAGCAGAGATGGACTGAAACAGACACAGTGTAATATGAATAATGACCCGGATTGGTGGAAATGTGGACCCTTCTCAACGATTGTGATGATTTCTGTGTTCAGTGTACGGACAGTGAACGGTGAACGGAGAGACTCGTCGAATAACGGTCGTGACATGAAGACAATGAGGGAGGGAGGGAGGGAGGGAGGGAGGGAGGATGTGATGGAGAGAGGGAGTAAGGAGAGAGTGAGAGAGTGAGGGAGTGAGAGAGTGAGGGAGTGAGTGAGTGAGGGAGTGAGAGAGTGTGGGAGTGAGAGAGTGAGGGAGTGAGGGAGGGAGGGAGGGAGGGAGGGAGGATGTGATGGAGAGAGGGAGTAAGGGAGAGAGTGAGAGAGTGAGGGAGTGAGTGAGTGAGGGAGTGAGGGAGTGAGAGAGTGAGAGAGTGAGGGAGTGAGGGAGTGAGGGAGTGAGAGAGTGAGGGAGTGAGAGAGTGAGAGAGTGAGAGAGTGAGGGAGTGAGAGAGTGAGAGAGTGAGAGAGTGAGAGAGTGAGGGAGTGAGAGAGTGAGAGAGTGAGAGAGTGAGGGAGTGAGGGAGGGAGGGAGTGAGGGAGTGAGTGAGGCAACAGAAAGCATGCTTGAAGACCGGTCCCAAAGAGGGCATAGTATGCTAGGTCTGATGACGCGTCTGTCTGTCTGTCAGTCTCTCTTTCCGTCTGCCTGGTGATGGATTCAAAGGGACCAGCTGTACAAATATTAGGCTTGACTCATCGATACTCATGCAGAGGCTTTGGTGTCTCCTTCAGCCTGGCCCCTCCGTGTGTGCGTGCGTGCGTGCATACGTGCGTGCGTGCGTGCATTCGTTGCGTGCGTGCGAGTGAGTGTGAGCGATTGCGTCTGTGTTTGCGTGTGTATGTTTGTGTTTATACTTGCCCCAACATGTGTCTACTTTGGCTGAGGCACTCAGTGTTTCAGAGACTGTTGGTTCCGGAACAGCTGCGGCCCCTACTAATCCCCCCCCCCCCCCCCCCCCCCACCCCCCCCGTCCATTCCTACGTTTACTTTGATCGAATCTTTAAGTCTTTTCTTGATTAGCCATTCTCTCTTTCTTCTTTGTCTTCTCTCTGTCACGAAAGCATCATTCACGAAACAAAACAGTTTTGTACCCATATTCAAGTTAGCCATACTGTCTGACCCACACGTAATATACACACTGATTAGGGTTGCGTTTTGCCGAGGCTTCTTAACGTTGTATCATCGCCGCCACCGTCTTTCGACGTCAACATCGCTCTGGGCTTATCTGTGGTGTGTTTAACTCGACAGTGCTCCTGTGTGTCCTGTGTTTCCCCCGGCAGGTAACTGGAGTTTGTGGGGTGAGCAACAGCGTGAGTACGGCGCTAAACCTTCCCCATCTAAGCTAGTCCCGTGGTATTCCTCCACTCATGTTCTGCCTGCTTGAAACAGAACTCTGTAAAGAACTCGGGTGTACTTCGACGTGCTTTATTAGCACGGATGTTGCTGTGGACATTGTATGTCGTACGTCCTTGGACTTAAAATCAGTACTTAGCATTGTGTAGCATCTTATCCTAGCTAATCTTTGTTGTATACGGGGAATGGGCTAACCTCCTATCCTTACTGTACCGACAGCACTATGGTGTTTCTCTTTCTTCTGAAAAATGTATATTAGAAGTCACTGTGGATAAAAGCGTCTGCTAAATGTAAATGTTAAATGACACCAACCACAGCGACCCCTCCATGTGGAAGCCTTCCAAAACGACCCTCAACCTCCGGCCGTGCTTCCCTCCAGACGAAGACCCCGACAGCGCGGTGGACGACCGCGACAGCGACTACCGCAGCGAGACCAGTAACAGCCTCCCTCCCCCGTACTACACCACCTCGCAGCCCAACGCCTCCATGCACCAGTACCCCATGAGAGGGCCCCCCTCCCTGGGCTCCTACAGCGAGGACATCAACCACCTGGACGACGACGGCCGAGCCATGAGGTAGCGCCCCCCACCCCCCCCCCCTGGAACCTCCGTGGTGCAGGAGAGGAGACGTAGACGTAGCTTAGAGAGTCCTCATGTAGGGTCTTTGAGTCTTCAGACACAGCTATTCTAAACGGAGAATGCCAAAACATTAAATCTTTTCCACGTTTTTTGCACATTTCCATATATATTGTTTTACTCCCCTTAATGAAAAGTGTGTTGTTGAGTTCCTTTGAAATGACAATATTGCAGGGTCGCTTCATTGATGCTTTTTTATTGAGATCTAGAGTGTGTTTGCCGGTTGTGTTTGCCCCGATTTAACGGTCGCTCAGGTCTCCGCGTTCCCCTCCTCACTCTGAGACCTGCAACGGGCGTCCCCGTTGCATCTTGCAAGAAGTTCTTCCAGAGACCCGTTGATGACGTCACGGCCCACCCATCCGTCTTTTCCACGTCGAAAATTGCAGGCTATCGTAGGCTCTTCCCGCTCCTCCAAAGCATCACGGTTTGACACGCGTTGCTCGCTTATCTCGGGACGTGGCTAAAGTCCGGCTTCGCTCACTGAGCACCAAGAGGGCGAGCCGATGGAGGAACCGCCCCCCCTCCCTTAATGTTGTACGGCTCTGCTCCGTCCGTACTGACCCAGTCCACGCCACGGATCGGCTTAGCTCGGGAGGTAGAGCGGGTTGCTAGTTTGCTCCCTGGCTCCTCCTAGCTGAGTGTCGGGGAGTCCCTGAGCGAGACACCCAACCATATATGCCCCCGACGAACTGGCTGTCGCCCTGTGTGGTTGACTCCGCCGTCGGTGTGTGAATGTGTGTATGAACCGTTGAGAAAGACGGCCGTCCAGCTCCAGTCTCCCCGATCCTACCACAGGCCTGCAGGCCCACAGGGCTCTCTGTGTACAGGTCAGGTATGAAGACACACGGCACTCTGTGTGGGGTTTTCGAATTAGTGTGCGTGTGGGAGTTTTTGTGTTTGTGTGCGAGCGTCAGAAACTCATCGGACTCGAGACGGAAATAAGTTGAACTCTCGGCCTGGGTCCTTAAAGTGTCTGCGTTTTAGATTCCGTGAGTTTGACGCTGTTCTCCAACCGTGAGTTGATTCTATGCTGTCCGAGGAGACGATCTGTGAGAATGTGAATCCATCTATTCTGCCTGCGAGCGCTCAGCCTCTCCTCTCTGGAGAGAGCCGCCGTTCAACCAGGAGCCCTTCGGCTCGCCGGCGCGGCTCAGGGCGGGCAGAGAGATGCCGCGGGTGGGGGAAAGATCTGCTCTTAGTCCTACTGACGCTCCTGTCCTACCTCTTCCCTCCCCCTCCCCCCCTCCCTCCCTCCCCCCCCCCCCCCCCCCCCCCCCACCCCCACCCCCCTCCTCCTCCTACCAGACACTATGATAGTTTAGACTCGGCCGCCAACGGGCGCAGCGATCTCGACTCGGGCTCCGGGTCGAGCCGGCGCACCAGCCGCCAGTATTCTCTAGACAGTAGGCGCTCGCTCTCCGATAGGTGGGTCTCTGCACCGCCCCTCCCACTGCTCCGCCTCCTCCTCCTCCTCCTCCTCTTCCTCCTGCCGTCCCGTCCCGTCCCGTCAGGCCTGTGACTCAGTCTCGCTGTGACGTCAGTGGTGGACTTGTCCTGTCCTCCTCGCTCGCTGTGCTTCCATGCATGTGCTCGTACCCTCTCTCTCTCTTACCTCTCTGTCTCTTTCTCTCTCTCTCTCTCTCTCTCTCTCTCTCTCTCTCTCTCTCTCTCTCTCTCTCTCTCTCTCTCTCTCTCTTTCTCTGTCTCTGTCTCTGTCTCTCTCTCTCTCTTTCTATAGATGTTTTTTTTGTACACTACGCTGTATATCCTTAATTTTAACTGTTTAAAAAAATATTTAACTATTCTGCGTTATATGTATGTATGTATGTATTTATGTATGTGTCTGTGTGTGTGTGTGTGTGTGTGTGTGTGTGTGTGTGTGTGTGTGTGTGTGTGTGTGTGTGTGTGTGTGTGTGTGTGTGTGTGTGTGTGTGTGTGTGTGTGTGTGTCACTGATAATTAACAGTTAGAGGCCGAGTGGTAATTGTTGGGCGATTGTCTGGTTGAGTCTCTTTGATTGAGTGTGTGTGTGTGTGTGTGTGTGTGTGCCTGTGTGCGTGTGTGTGAGGGTGGGGGGGGTCCTCCTCTCTATGACAGCATGTTATTTCCGGCCCGTCCTCCGGTGTGTGGGAGCGTGAGGGGGAGATGGTTCTCTGTGATTCTCAGAATCCTGCAGTCGATAATTGCAGAGAGCGCCCTCCCCGTTGGAAGACAGCAGGAGACGCTCAGCGCAGTAATGGAGCGACGTTAGCCTCACAAACGCTGTCCCAAAGTCTACATCCGTTTCCTCTTCACGTAGCATCGTCATTCACTTCTCTCCAGGAGACTGAGGTAGCTCTCACACTACAGCAAGAACGATATCACGGTCGTTCATCTGCATGTTTGTGGGAAGCATTTGGAAGAAGCGCTGAAAGATACCACCATTAGTGATGAAAGGATGTGATAGTCACATGTCTTGTTTTTGATTGGCTGGTTTTAGCTTGATTGATCTATGGCCCTCTATTCCCCTACCTACAATCTTTAAGTTGAAGGCTCTCTCACTGCTCTCACTATAGCCATTATTGAACCAATAGCACAGCTGTTCATCAATCAATAGACTCTCAACAATGGTGTTTGTGTGTGAGTATGGGGGCGGGGTTGTGTGTGTGTGTGTGTGTGTGTGTGTGTGTGTGTGTGTGTGTGTGTGTGTGTGTGTGTGTGTGTGTGTGTGTGTGTGTGTGTGTGTGGGTGTGTGTGTGTGGGTGTGTGTGTGTGTGTGTCCGAAAGACAACCAAGGCATTTAATGTTGTTCAGGTTATTGCCCTGGCCTTTATCTTTGTCTTAATTGCCTCATTCATTATATAAATAAATATTCCTTTATTTATTTTTGAGGATACACTTTACATTCATTAACCATTCATTTACCTTAATTCGTGCAGTAACAAGCATTAACTTACAGTTAATCAACAGTTAACTACTGGGGATGGTGTTAATGTTCACTTCAAGTGTTATGGTGCTAACTATGGTATTCATTTTTTAATAGGGTTAGGGCTGACCCTTACCTTAAACATAACCCTCACATCTGTGCTAATGTTATATAACATTGCTTATAACTGCATGAACTAATGTTAATGAATGGTTAGGTTAATTAATGTACCCTTATTGTAAAGTGTTGCCGTTTGGCTTTATTGTAAATGAACGTTTCACAAGACTGGCCAGCGGTTCCACTTGTGAAGGCAGGTTTGATCGATCACGACGGTGTTTTGACGGTGCTCGGATGTTGTCGATGCGTCTGTCAGAGTTGTTGTCGTACGTGCGGGTGTTTGAACGCGTGTGTGTCCACGTGGTTGTGTGCGTTGTTGATGGATTCCAGCATCTACTTGACCACTTTTTCCTCCAAAAAACGCCCCCCCCCCCCCCCCCCCCCCCCTTCTCCACACCAACAGCTGTAGTAGCATCCCCCCACTAGGTAACCCAAACCCTCTCCCCCTTCTTCCCCATATAGGTAAGATAAGCCGTCTCTCTCCCTGTCACATGTCTAATCAGGACTCCTCCCCCTTTCCCCTCTCCCCTCTGCCTTGATGGTGTCCGACTTCAGGCAGGTGCGCTTCAGCTGCGGTTTCCCGTGTGTGTCCCGCCCTCACTATCTTCTCTCCCCCCCCCCCCCCTCCCCCCCAGCCCGTCCGACAGCCGCTACGCCTCCTCGGGGGACCTGAGCCGCGGCAGCTCCCAGCTCAGCGAGGACTTCGGCCCCGGGGACGGCGGGAGCCCGCGGGGGTCCGAGTTCTACGACGAGAACGACTCGTACCACTCCTGCCACTCCTCCGTCAGCTACGGCAAGGGGGGGGGCTCGCCCGGCTGGGAGGGCGGCGAGGGCCCGGCCGGGGGCTTCAGCGACGACGGGGAGGGGGGCTACTTCAAGGACGGCGGCGAGGAGGGGGCCCTCTACGACGGGGGGGAGGCGGAGCTCTACGGGGGCGGAGCCGTGGAGGAGGCGGAGCTAGGAGGCGGGGTCGTGGGCTACGGCTACCAGAACGGGAACGGGGAGACGGCGTACGAGGGGGAGGAGGAAGAGGGGGACGTGTACCGGCTGGAGCGCGCGCTCAGCGAGGACCAGGAGCCCCCCTACACCCCCACGCCCCCCAGCGGCAGCCCCGCCCCGTTCCCTCCCGCCGAGGGCGTGGCCGCCGCCCCCGGCCGCCCCCCCCTGGAGAAGCAGGCGTCGCTGCGCCCCCCGCCCCCCGGCCCCGACCCCGGCCCGGGCCTCCTGGGGCCCCTGGCTGCTGGGGGCCCCGACGGCTCTGCACCACCCTTCAGCTCGCTGTCGGCCCCCAAGCTGCCCTTCACCCCCGGCAGGCCGGACCTCGCCATCTCCGCCGCCGCCGCCGCCGCCGCCTCCACCACCTCCATCGTCTCCACCGCCTCCACATGCCCCCCGTTCCCCACCTTCTCCACCGCCACGGCCCCCGCGGCGGCCGGGGCCCCGACCCCCCAGGGCCCGGAGGCTGATCTCAGGCCGGAGGGGCAGTACGAGGAGCCGGGGCCCCCGGCGGTGGAGAGCCCGCCCTTCGGCCCCGGGGGGATACCAGGGACTCCCCCCGCCACAAGGTAACAGAGAGAGGACGGGGTGATTCGTCAGGGCATGTTGTGGAAATACCAACACGTTCTAGATCAGGGGTCGGCAACCTTTTCAACACGCAGTGCCAGTTGGACATTTTCTCGTTAATGAGTGTGCCTTAAGCAACAATATATAAAAAATGAAGCTGAATTATGATACAGCGACCAAAAAACCTTTCCGGAACACCTGGAATTGTATTATTCCATGTGGTCCACAATCATGCATCAACATTTGAAATGTTTTTTTGGTTGTTATATTTACAGCATGGGCTTATAAATTATAATTACATATGTCCCATCTTAAAACACCAGTTTCAGAAACTCATTCAAAAACATATTTGCACCGTGAGAAATGTAAAAAACGAGAATATATGAGAATGTTGAAACCATCCACATCAATAGCTATCTTTAAGACATGTACAGCTATGCAAAACCATGTGAAGGCGACAACATACAGCAACAACACCACTTGCAACCATATTTTAAATATTTTCTTTTCTATTACTCACAAAATAGGTTTAAAAACTATTAATTGATCCCATTTCAGAACACTGCTTTCTGTAACTAATTTTAACATATTTGCATTGGGAGGAAACGCCCAAAACAGAATAAAGTGCAAAAAGAAAATCTGTAGTAATGATTATGCTGCCGCATTGTGCTGTGAATTATTATTATTATTAATATTTTTTTCAAGTGTGCCAATGATTATGCTGCCCCGTGCCAGTGGTGGCACGCGTGCCTAGGGTTGCCGACCCCTGTCCTAGATCATTCAGGATTCACGATCCAGACGTCTAAAACATCCGGATAAACACCTGTCCTCTCCAACAGCTTCCCGAAGAGGATGGAGATGGAGCCCGGGACAGCCAGGGCCAAGGCCAACTGGCTCCGCCTCTGCAGTAGGGTACGGCTACAGCTGAAAGAGGTAATGTGTGTGTGTGTGTGTGTGTGTGTGTGTGTGTGTGTGTGTGTGTGTGTGTGTGTGTGTGTGTGTGTGTGTGTGTGTGTGTGTGTGTGTGTGTGTGTGTGTGTGTTTATGACATAGATCTTTCCACTAGTTGCTGTCTCCAGTCTAAATGTCCTCTGTGGTGTTGGAGCTCAGTGACCAATCAGACCCCTGCATGCTCCTGGGTGTTCTCTCTAGCTTGTGTTGACCTGTCTGCTACTCCTTCCTTTGACTCAAGTTGTTCCAGTACTGTGTGCGTTGATGTTGTTGCTTTGTTGCTTTATTTGTCCATGATTGGTTGTGTTTATCCCGTGTGTTGTCTGCCATTATATTACTTTTTCAGTCGTTTGCCATCCCTGTGTCGATTTGCATGTTGTCCGTTCTGATTGGGCGGGAGCAAGACTTCAGGTGGGTGTGGCTTAGACTGTTCATTACTTTTAGTAGCTCATAGGGTACGCATGTGTACGTGATGGTTACTTAGCAACAGTGGGCGCTGTGTAATTCTGTAATTTTACACTCAGGGCCGGCAATGGCATCTCTGTCTATTTTACTAGAATGAATTGTATTAATTCAGCAAAGTGCTTTACACTTCAAGATAAACACAAACCATTCAGCGACGACATCTTATTCAAACAACGGAGGAGGATGAGCTAAACGAACAGACAAAAACCCCTAGAACCGAAGCCCCCGCGACTCACGCACTCTCGTGTCGTCGTGTCTCCTTTGGAGGGCGAGCAAGGACGCGGAGCACAGAGCACACATCACGTCTATCACACCGACGCTGACGGAACCCAACGACATCACGGCGAGAAGCCCCTCCCACAGTGACGGGCGTTACTCACGCCGCCGCTCTGACGACTGTGATCAGTGCCCGCTCATCTCCCTCGTCATAGCACTCTGCACCCCCCCCCCCCCCCCCCCCCCGGTCGAGTGTCCTCTGTGTCACCGGGGGGAACACTCGCCGTTGCCATGGCAGCCGCTTTTATAGACATCTCTCGTCCGTGAAATAAACATATAAAACATAGAGATGAGAGGAAAGTCTCACTCTCAATGCCAAGCGTTATAATGTGACTTAAGACCAGCTTAGGCCTGGCTTGACTTAGGGGAAGCTAGTAGCTCTATAGAGGGCTTGGGGGGGGGGGGGGGGATTCAAAATACACTGTGCACAATGCAATCCTGTTCTGTTGATGTTCTGATGGTCTCACTCACCCCTTTATGGACGTCCACAGGCCCGAGGTGAGAGTGTGGGGATGGCATCGCTGCTCCTCTCTGCGGGGTACGTGACCGAGGGGCTGGGGACGTTGATGGTGACGCCGTCGCTGTTGTTGTTGTTGTTGTTGTTGTCGTGGATGTGGTTGTTGTTGTTGTCTACGTTGACTGTCAGGTTGGCTGCTAGCAAGAACAAACAAACAAAGAACTGAATGGTTTGAGTGGTAAATAGCTTCAGCTTAGACTGTATCATGTATATTATACAAATAATTGATCTTGAAGAAATACACCACTACTATTAAACTACTACTAGTTCAACTACTCATATTACTGATCATCCATATATTGATATTCTAATATCGATCTTTCATTCTAAACAACTCAACTAAGAATATAAAATGTTTTTACATTATCTCTGAACCTCAAGCAGTGTAATAAAATGAATTGTCTAATCAAAGGTAAAACAAAGGAAAGTTGACACAAAAGGCAGTTTTGCTCCACCTTCCAATAATATCCTCTAAACATGAAGGGTTGAACGGGTTTGTGTTTGTGTTGCAGTGTGGGCGGAGCGCTGTACAGCATCGACAGCATGCCAGACCTCAGGAAGAGGAACACCATGCCTCTTGTCAGGGATCTGGTGAGTTTCATTACCATCGGGCCAGACCCGGCCTGCTGTGCGTCTCACGGCAGCTGTGTCTCTCCTCATCCTCTCCTCAACCTCTGCCATGTCTGAATGAATCCCGCCGCTCCCTCGCGTCCTCTTCTATTCTCTGCACTCGTCTCTGACCTTCTTATACCTGCTGCCAAGTGAGTCATCAAGCCCCTAGGTGTACTGAGAAGTGAGGAGGGGGGGGGGGGGTGTGTGTGTGTGTGGAAGAGCCGTTGAGTTAGGAAGAGGGGGGCACGGACCCAGGGGTCTTCCTCTGATCTACACTATTGCAAGCACTATGCATCAAGAAGCCAAACCCCCCCCCACACACACACACACACACACACAAACACACACACACACACACACACACACACAAACACACAAACACACACACACACACACACACACACACACACACACACACACACACACACACACACACACACACACACAAACACACAAACACACACACGCAGACATGTACCAAGCACCAGCCATGCCACCTGTTGGTGAAAGCCAGCCGGAAGTGACTAACATGTAGTCCCTCTAACAGCCTATAGGGCTAACCCTAACCCTCACAGAGGCTTGATGCAGAAAGAGCGTCTAACTCAGCAACGTCTACTTTTTTGTAAAGCAAAAAAAATATTGTAAAAAAAAAAAGAATCTTCGTTTGTCTAGGATCACAGTTGGTAGTTCATCTCCTTAATAAGTCTGGTTCAATGTGTCAATAGATAGATAGATAGATAGATAGATTTCATTACGTGCAAACCAATGGTTGACGTCCCGAACGCTACGTCCATATTTCTGCATCGGTGATTGCAAAGCAGCAATGAATGCTTCCCAGGTTGAGGAGCAGGGATATTTGGGTGAAAAAAAACAACCTCATATAATAACCTGCATCCACTCTGATGTAGGGACGCCTCCTCCCTCCTTTATTTTCCCCTGCAATCTCGTTCAGTGACTGACTTGCACTGGCGGATATAGACAGAGACGCTGGGACTGAGACTCCCTTGGTGACAGGTACTCAGCTGTCACCCTCGATTTCTCCTGTGACCTTATTGATTTGTTCCGCAGACAGACCTGTGACAAAACAGCCCTGTCTCAGCCAGCAGAGACTCATTCATAGCCAAGACCCTCCTGTCAGGGTCAATACATCGCACTGTCCCACACAAAGTGGTGCCAGTCGCACACACTGACGCCAGCCCCTCAGACACACACACACACACACACACACACACACACACACACACACACACACACACACACACACACACACACACACACACACACACACACACACACACACACACACACACACACACACACACGTGATATCTCTGTCGATCTGTCCACTCTCTATCTCCCTTGCTCTATTTCTCCCTAGAACCTTACCTGTCAAAGGATTTTAACTACACACACACACACACACACACACACACACACACACACACACACACACAAAAATAGAGACCTCAACACATACTCACTGCCACATTCATAAATGGTCAGCTGTGCTTGTCCAGGTACGACATGAGGAGAAGGACTTCTCCAGTCAATTCATTCAGCGATGATTTAGAAGTCTGAGAGCCAAACTCCTTCTTATTGAGGCGATTTACCTCCCTTTATGCTTCTGCATGCATTCCCTTAAATGATGAGTACACAATAACCCAACTGCACACAATGTGGAATCACCCACTGTTTTCCAATCATAAATGTCCTAACTGTTGCACAACAGGCAGGTGATTGTGTTGAACTTTGAATATCTTTTGTGTCACTCCTCAAAAATCTCCTATTTTCATGCTCCAAATTTACACTAAATTCATCTTCTTCCTTTCCTCCTTTTCTGACTTTGCCGCCGCAGGCTATGGTGAGTAACACCAACGGTATTATTCAGAAAGTAGTCACTTCATACTCTCTCTTGGCCATCTTCTGATCTGTGTCTGAGTACTTCTGGAGAACATGTTTGTGGTAATGATAGCTCCAGCCCTAGAGGACTCACTGTTTTAGGATCAAAGCTCCTTTGAAAGCGATAGACTTCCTGTGCACGACAGGAAGTGATGCGTTCTCTTTTCCCCTCAGTCTCTGGTTCAGAACTCCAGGAAGGCGGGCATCACGTCTGCACTGACATCGAGCACCCTGCACAACGAAGAGCTGGTCAGTAGCCCGCCACAGTGACCCCCTACACACTCAACCATACTCCATTTGTATTAAAAAACATACATCAGAAACAGCAATGGTTTCTGGAGGTTCACCAGCGATGGTGCTACCCAGACTCTTAGGGGAGCTGGCTGTGGCCTTGCGTGGCTGACAATGCCGTCGGTGTGTGAATTTACTCAACTAATAATTTGCATCACTGGGTGAACGTCGGGCAATAATTGTGAAGCGCTTTAAGCGGCCACTGGTTAGAAGAAAAAGCATCGCATAAACGCTGTCCGTTTACCATCGACCCTATGTCCCCGCCCGCTCTTCCTCCTCGGGCAGAAGAGCCACGTGTACAAGAAGACCCTGCAGGCCCTCATCTACCCCATCTCCTGCACCACGCCGCACAACTTCGAGGTGTGGACGGCCACCACGCCCACCTACTGCTACGAGTGCGAGGGGCTGCTGTGGGGCATCGCGCGCCAGGGCATGCGCTGCACCGAGTGCGGCGTCAAGTGCCACGAGAAGTGCCAGGACCTCCTCAACGCCGATTGCCTCCAAAGTACGACACCCCGCGGCTCTCTAAGGAACACGCCGCCTCCTCTCTGGCCTCCGTCCGATAGATAGAGGGAGGCTTCATTTTAAATTTACGTTCAGGGCGTTTAGCAGACGATTTTATCCAAAGCGACTTACAATAAGTACATTTGTCAGAAGAAGGAGAAACGACAATGTATCGCTGTCGGAACAGTAACCAACAGTAACCCAGAACCAAGCATTAACAATCGCTAGGTTAACCCATTCCCCGTGTACGACAAAGATAGCTAGGATAAGATGCTACATGATGTAGCATCTTATAGTACTATTTCTAAATCAAAGTACTATTTCTAAATCCAAGGACGCACAACGTACAATACGTGGCAGGACGTCCAACATACAATAAGGGCAGACATTAAGTGCCAGGACGCACAACATACAATAAGTGTGTGCATTAAGTGCCAGGGCGTACAACATACAATAAGTGTGTGCATTAAGTGCCAGGGCGTACAACATACAATAAGTGCGTAAGGGGGTTTGTGAGAGGGGCTGGGGGGGGGTTAAGGAGTGAGGAAGGTACAGCAGATGTAGTGGTCGGGCATCTTGCAAAGCAAAGGGTGGTTCAGAACCATCGGGCTGAGAGCAGAACCCACCGAACCCTCTTGTATGTCCTGCCTGCACGGACGCATCCTTTGCAGTTAATGTATGCAGAATATATGAAGAATGTAGAATGGAAAGTAGAAGGGTTTTTGTGTGGCTGTTTAAAGGCTCCAGGCCGACAGCAGCTTTATTTAAAATCACAATGAGTCTGTATCTAGTCCATCTCTGCGCTCTCTCGCTGCCATTTGGCAGGGGAGGTAATCCTCTGCCTACGTCTCCTTCTTTGTTTGGTCTGTATCTCTTAGGAGGATATTAAAAGCAGTTTGTCTTTCTAGACAGCCCCTTCTCCCTCTATGTAATCTATTTGACTCTGTATTTTCCCGGCAGGCTGATGAATTATTGACCTCTCCCGTGGCCTGTGCGTAGAATCATCACCATTGTCGAGATAAATGTGTCCACGATTACGCTGACATCGTGATCAGCTATTGTCAGGGCTTGATTTGTTTGGTTTATAAGGCAAATTTGGAAGCCATACCCCATTGGCAGTGCTTCTCAAATGGGGGTGTCCGTACCCCTAGGAGTACTTTGTAATACTTAATGGGGTACCAAAAATTATATAAAAAATAAGGATAGCCCAGGCCCATGTTTTTCATTAAATTCTCAGTATTTGCATCGTTTTAATCTTCATTTTTACACCGCCAAATAGAATGCACATTTTATTTATTCTTCTCCCAAAAAACTGTTGTACCGGTGAAGTGGGTACTCAGCTAAAATAGTATCTTAGATGGGGTGCACTGGCAGAACAACTTTGAGAACCACGGCTCTACGGCACCTGATGTGCTGACGTACGGTGTGCTGATGTAAACGTGGAGATGTTCCTCCTTCCCTCCCCCAGGGGCGGCGGAGAAGAGCTCCAAGCACGGTGCGGAGGACCGCACGCAGAACATCATCATGGTCCTGAAGGACCGCATGAAGATCCGCGAGAGGAACAAGCCCGAGATCTTCGAGCTCATCCAGGAAGTGTTCGCCGTCATCAAGGCGACCCACGTCACGCACATGAAGCAGATCAAGCAGAGCGTGCTGGACGGCACGTCCAAGTGGTCGGCCAAGATCAGCATCACGGGTGAGCCATGGGTTCATATGTTCATATGTTCATTGGTGAGGCTCATGTTTTTATTGGTGAAGCTCATGTGTTCATTGGTGAGGATCGCGTTCATTGGTGTGGTTCGTGGGTTCATTGGTGAGGTTCATGTGTTCATTGGTGAGGTTCATGTGTTCATTGGTGAGGTTCATGTGTTCATTGGTGAGGTTCATGTGTTCATTGGTGAGGTTCACGTGTTCATTGGTGAGGCTCATGTGTTCATTGGTGAGGTTCATGTGTTCATTGGTAAGGTTCATGTGTTCATTGGTGAGGCTCATGTGTTCATTGGTGAGGCTCATGTGTTCATTGGTGAGGTTCATGTGTTCATTGTGGCAGGTGAACTGCTCTGATAGTACAGTATTATTGGAGGTTACCATCAGTAACAAAATGAAAGTTGGTGATCATGCATGTTTTAACCATGTCTCTAAACCGGGGATTAGGATGCCTCGGGAAATCCAGGAGGCAAATTCAATGAACGTCTTCAAGCACCATTTAAAAACCTCTCTTCATTTAGCTTTTAATCAGCATCTTATAAGACTAATTAATAGCTTAAGTATCTTCTTCTGTGCGTGTGTCTCGTCCGGGTTAGTTTTGTGTGCCCAGGGCCTCCAGGCGAAGGACAAGACGGGCTCCAGCGACCCCTACGTCACCGTCCAGGTGGGCAAGACCAAGAAGAGGACCAAGACCATCTATGGGAACCTCAACCCCGTCTGGGAGGAGAACTTCAACTTGTGAGTCAAAACGCCAATCAAATCGAGAAAGGTTTCTCTGTGTTGTGAGGCTAAGGTGTGTGTAGTTCTATGTTAGGAACGTGTTGCAGGACTGATACAGTGTGTGTTGGTCTATGTTAGGGCTGATACGGTGTTTGTAGCTCTATGTTAGCCCTTGATGCTGGACAGACACGGTGTGTGTACAACGGGACGCCGGACTGACTCGGTGTGTGATTGGGTTTTCGCAGCGAGTGCCACAACTCCTCGGACCGCATCAAGGTGCGCGTTTGGGACGAGGACGACGACATCAAGTCTCGCGTGAAGCAGAAGTTCAAGCGAGAGTCGGACGACTTCCTGGGCCAGACCATCATCGAGGTCCGCACACTGAGCGGGGAGATGGACGTCTGGTACAACCTAGGTGGGCGCGGTCCCCTTAGACCCGGGTTACGTTGGAGCTCACACACACACACACCTGGGCTCCTCTTTGTACTGGGAACATCCAAACAATTAGATACTGTTCTTTCATTGATGAAATGGATGGAAGGATGATGGACAAATGGATGGATGGATGAATTGATGGATGGATGAATGGATAGATGAATAGATGAATGGATAGATGTTGGATGGACAGATGGATTCAGGAATGGGTTTACGACCGGATGATGAATGGATGGGTGAATGATGGATACATGAATGGACGGATGGCTGGATGAGAGCTGGATGGGAGGATGGATACGAACCAATATCGGAACACACAGTAGCTTCCTGCCAACGCTCATCTTCCTGACACCATCACTGCAATGTTTGGACGGCTTAGCCAGAAATGAAAGGCTCGGCGCTCTGACGCTTCTCTGCGCTCTTCCCAGACAAGCGTACGGATAAGTCTGCGGTCTCGGGCGCCATACGGATGCACATCAACGTGGAGATCAAAGGAGAGGAGACCGTCGCTCCGTATCACGTTCAATACACCTGCCTGCACGAAGTACGCTCATTCACTCTCCATTTGTCCCTCATTCTCCCTCTATCTCACTCTCTCCCTCGCTTTGAAAAATTTCACATCAAACAAGTCCGTCCCCTTGACTGTTTTATGACAGAGTGCTTCTAGAGAGGAAGCGAGTTGTTGTACTTTTGTGAGAACGACAACTTCCAGAGCAAAGCCCTTAGACAATTTAAAGTTCTTAGAAAGGACAGAAAAGCTAACACAGCTCGGAAAATATTCAGTTCTTGGGCCATTGATAACTACTCTCCTGGTGCTGTTGCATTGTGGTCTGTTTTTGGTGTCCCCCACCAGTATTCAATCCAAGGTGCTCATATACAGATACATCGCATTGGATGTGAACACAATGAAAGGTCTGCAGGACATTAATCTGTCAGTCCTAAAGAACTCTCCTCTCAACCCTGGCCTACTGGTTAAGGAGTTTCACCGGTCACCAGAGGGTGGCCGGTTTGAATCCCGACCGGTAGGCAAAAAAAAGTTGTGCAGCACTCTTCTACGTCCTCATCCACGTGGCTGTGCCCCATGTGTGTGGACCTCTGACAAGGTCAGACCAGGCCATCCTCTGTGTGTGTATGTGCAAGTGTGTATGTGTTCACCGGCTTCCCGATGGGTCCAAAGCAGTGAAAAAGAGACAATAAAGGATAACTTATCTCCCTGTGTCTCCCAGAACCTGTTCCACTACGTGACGGACATCCAGAACACCGGAGTGGTGAAGATCCCCGACGCAAAAGGGGACGACGCCTGGAAGGTGTACTTTGAGGAGACGCCTCAGGAGATAGTGGACGAGTTTGCCATGCGCTACGGAGTGGAGTCCATCTACCAGGCCATGACGTGAGTGCCCCCCATTGACCCTCGCAAACTCTGTTGAAATGTGACGTCACTCACGTCTACAGATCCGACCTTATCAGAAACAGCATCGGTAAATTAACCAATTATCAAATGACGCCGCTGTCACATTGAGTCACTCTTGTTTCACTGCTTTCCTGAAAGGTGACTTGTTATACCACCAGGTGTGAGTGTGATGAGGCGTTAGATCTATCCAGCAATCATCTATGTGGACACACCCACTTGTGATGTCAGAAGAGGCCGGTTTTTGTAACAGCTAACCACACTCACGCCTGGTTCTATAATACGTCACCTTTTAAAAAGCGCAGGTGTAAATGTTCATTGACTGAAGGATGATCTGTCTGAGGCTAACTATGTGTACCGTCTGTCGGCAGCCACTTTGCCTGCCTGTCCTCTAAGTACATGTGTCCGGGCGTACCAGCTGTCATGAGCACCCTGCTGGCCAACATCAACGCCTACTACGCCCACACCACCCAGGCCACCAACAACGTCTCCGCCTCAGACCGCTTCGCTGCCTCCAACTTCGGGGTGAGACACCCGAAAATACAGAGACTGATCTGATACAGCGACAGCGGACTCTATTTAACTAGCTCCCGTGGCCTTCTTAGCTGTTATATAGTTGACTTCTAGAACCATATGGTTATATTATTTAGTGTAGGATAGTATTGACTTACTGGCCAGCTAATTTGCTAATTGTTGGCATGTGGCCCAGGAGGTAGAGCTGGTTGACTTGTATCCGGAAGGTTGGTAGTTCGATCCCCGGCTCGAGGTGTCCTTGAGCAAGACACCTCATCCCAACTGCTCCCGACGGGCTGGCTGTCGCCTTGTGCACTTGACACCGCCGTTGGTGTGCGAATATGTGCATGAATGGGTGAATGTGAGGCAATATGGCAAAGCGCTTTGAGTGGCCACTGGTTAGAAAAGCGCGGTATAAATGCAGTCCATTGGTTACCTTCTGATGTCTCTAACCGTGTTTGTTGATCCTTTTACAGAAAGAGAGATTCGTGAAACTCTTGGACCAGCTCCATAACTCTCTGAGGATTGACCTTTCCATGTACCGGGTAACTCTCTTTGTCTTTTACTTTGTGTGGGCCTATAGCTCAACTATAAGCTCAATTTGTGAGTTAACATTACATGAGTGAAGGTATTTCTTTATATTAAAAAATAAATAACAATTTCTTTTTCATTACATTTTTCTACAAAGGACAGTTTCATATCGTTTTACACGTAAGAAAATCCTGAACACTGAATGAATATTTCATATTGTTTGCTGTGGCCATTCTATTCATATTCCTTAATAGCATTAGAAATACAATCCTTTAATGAAGGTCCAAAAGGCCTTCCATCATCCATTATCCATTATCCATTATCCACAGTGCATGAAGCCTTTATGAATTAGCTCTGCTACAACTCCAGGTCCCAGTGCAGTGATTCCACGCTCTGTGCGTGCGCAATCGTGTCAGGCGAGCCGTTTGTAAGCCTTAAGTCTCCTTGGCCTCTGTTCATTTCAGGGTCCCCAGTGGGCTACTAATGACTCAGCAGGCAATCAGCTGGAAGCGCTCTCCCCCTGCTTCACTATAACACCGTGGTCTAGACCAGGCCTGTAACGAGGCTTCCCTCTCCTCCTGGGGCTTTGACTTTAACAGTTTGCCAGGAAAACTGTTAGCGTGTCCCTTTGCACTTTGCCATCTCCAATGAGTTCCGGAGATACTCAGTGCGAAGTAAGTCAACCCTTGGGGTTTATTACGCCCCAACCCCCACCACGACCCCGCAGTGTGGAAGCCAAGTGCCTCCCTCTGCGTCCCTCTGCGTCGAACCTCTGAGCTCCGGTGGGTCTGTCTGTCCCTGCACCGTTCTCTTGGTGCGGCGCAGCCGTGCAGGCAGATGTGCAAATGAGGATCACAGCTCCTCAGACACATCCGCCGACGCAGGCGGGCGCCGCACTCCCACTCCCTATGGGGGCCCGGGGGTGTGGGCCGAGAGAAACCGCGAGGAACCCGCCTGCACACACACACACACGCACACGCACACACACACACTAGGGCATTGACTCCGAACTTCGTTATTCGAATATAATTCGAAGGCATTTAATGGGCAAAATATTATTAATAAATATTCGAATATATTCGAATATTAATAAACAAACGTACTTCGAATATGATTTTTGGGCAAAAGTCAAAGCCCTAACACACACACACACACACACACACACACACACACACACACACACACACACACACACACACACACACACACACACACACACACACCCACACAGGTGCACACCGTCACGGCTTCAAGAGACACGTACACACGCGTGCATCCTCACGCACACAGCTCTCACTACTGGTTTACACTCTGCGCTTCTCTGGCCGCAGAACAACTTCCCCGCCAGCAGTCCTGAGAGGCTGCAGGACCTCAAGTCCACGGTGGACCTGCTCACCAGCATCACCTTCTTCAGGATGAAGGTACAACCCCTGCCCTCTCCCTCTCCCTCTCCCTCTCCCTCTCCCTCTCGCATCGGGTTCCCCCGATTCCCGTCAAGGTTGGAGGAGGATTCAAACACGTGTTTAGGACACGAGTCAAATCAGTAGTTGCTTTGAACGTGTGGAGCAAAAAGTACCTTCAAATAAACCTAGCTATGTCCTTGCTTGGTGACTAAGTTTAGCATGTATTTTCTTTTTGCATAACTAAAGTTTCCTGAAATGATTCCCTGACCCTGACTCCTGCTGTCGTCTGTGCTCAGGTCCAGGAGCTTCAGTCCCCCCCCAGGGCCAGTCAGGTGGTGAAGGACTGTGTCAAAGCCTGTCTCAACTCCACCTACGAGTACATCTTCAACAACTGTCATGAACTTTACAGCAGAGAGTACCAGACAGACCCGGTGAGAAACGTCGGGGAACTGCGTGTGTGTGTGTGTGTGTGTGTGTGTGTGTGTGTGTGTGTGTGTGTGTGTGTGTGTGTGTGTGTGTGTGTGTGTGTGTGTGTGTGTGTGTGTGTGTGTGTGTGTGTGTGTGTGTGTGTGCGTGCGTGATTGTGTGTGTGTTCGTCTGGGTCTGAGTCTCAGAGTTTCTTTATATAATGTCCTCACTCCACTGTCTGCACAAAAACACCAGCGGGGGATGTTGGTTTGATCTCTTCTGCCTCTCATTAAAATATCAGTTCCGTTCATGCTTGCCTCCATGCATTCCAGAGCAAACACGTCGTCATTTCAATGAACAGATCACAGCCGCCTGATGTTCATGCTCTAGTCAGAATCCTCTCCTTCAGTTTCAACCCCTGCAGTCGCCATTTCCCCTGCTTCAAGTACTTGGCAGACACCACTCTGTCTGTAGAGAACAACTTCAACAAGGCTCTATAAAGAATATGTCAAGGTGCTTTATCCTGGCTCAACCCACTCCCACACCAGTGGGCCAGTATGCCATAATACCTATTTTTGGTTCTTGGCAGTTGTCGGATTACATTTTTTTTCGTGTTATCCTTGTTCCCTGTTCCGTGTCAACCTCGGCCAATGTTCTGCAGTTGGCCGTGAATTGGCAACTTAGTTAGGATAATCAATATATTATCCTCAGATTATCTCCATAAATGTCTGCTAAATGTCTCCTAAATTCAGACGGTTTTCTTTTAGCACATTTGGTAGCGTATTAATAGTGTCTCATGTTTCCTGGAATCAAAGTTGTTAAAATGTGCAAAAAAAACAACTTCGGAATTTAGCAGACATTTATGGAGATATTTTGAGGATCATGCATGGTCTATCCTAACTTAGTGTCTTTAATTGTGTCTGATGCTTCCTGGAATTAAAGCTGTAAAATGTGCTTCTTCATCCGTTCTCACATGAAGCTCCTTTGAGGCTGGTTCTCCGGTGGAACATTTGTTCTTAGGACGGTGCGAGTCACGGTGAGACCATTGGAGTCACACCATCGACCAACGGTTTCACTCCGTTTGGCCCAGTGTAGAAATACTACCAGGGAGACGGTTGTCACGGCGATGGTTTCCATGGACCCTGATGTTCTTTGCCCTGTGTCCCCCCCCCCCCCCCCCCCTAGGCCAAGCAGGGGGTGGTCCCCCCCGAGGAGCAAGGGCCCAGCATCAAGAACTTGGACTTCTGGTCAAAACTCATCACCCTGATCGTGTCCATCATTGAGGAGGACAAGAACTCCTACACTCCTTGTCTCAACCAGTATGTCCATTGAGCCTTCTCTATCGGCTCACACTTTATCTGTCTACTAGAGACACTGTCTATGTGATTTAAAAAAAAAAGAAGAAGAAAAGTACTTATTTATGTAGTATTTTATCCTAGCTATCTTTGTTGTGTACTGGGAATGGGTTAACCTAGTGATTGCTAGTGCTTGGCACTAGCAATCACTAGGTTTCTATGAACATCCATACTGTACCGACAGTGATATATTGTTGTTTCTCTTTCTTCTGACAAATGTACTTATTGTAAGTCTCTTTGGATAAAAGCGTCTGCTAAATGCCCTAATTGTAAATGTTAATGTAAATTATCAATATGCTGCGCAAAATAGGCTGTATCTGACACCAACCTTGGCTGACGTTGGCTCACATTTGAACAGGTCTGTTTTCACCTTGTGAAACTCTGCAGGATTCTTATCTCCACTTACCCTTTAGAACGGCTCTCAAAGGTTCCACCTAGGCAGGGGAGCAGTTCTGTCGACTCCCTTCTGTAACAGCGTCCGGTCCGGTGTGTCTCTTCCCTGTGAAGGTTTCCCCAGGAGCTCAACGTGGGGAAGATCAGCGCCGAGGTGATGTGGAACCTGTTCGCTCAGGACATGAAGTACGCCATGGAGGGTGAGGGCCAGATTGATCGCTACGGAGCCTATCTTCCTGGCATCCCTGGGCACATCCCCCAGGATCCGGAGAGAATCCGCGGTGACGTGTGTCCCTTTGTCTGCCTCCCCCCAGAGCACGAGAAGAACCGTCTGTGTAAGAGTGCAGATTACATGAACCTGCACTTTAAAGTCAAGTGGCTGTACAACGAGTACTGCAAGGACCTGCCGTTCTTCAAGAGCAGGGTGCCCGAGTACCCTGCGTGAGTAGTCCCAACACACACACACACACATATACGCACACACACACACGCACAAACGCACGCACACACGCACGCAACCACGCACGCACCCACGCTCACACGCACACAAACATACACACACAGACACAGTCAGTCACACACCAACGCACGCACACGCACACCCACGCACACACTAACGCACGCACACACACACCAACACACACACACACGCACACAAACCAACACACACATAGACTCGCACGCACACACGCATGCAGACACACACAGACTGATCAAACATATCTAATTTTATTCCTGACCCCCCCCCCCCCCCCCCGTAGATGGTTCGAGCCATTTGTCATCCAGTGGTTGGATGAGAATGAAGAGGTGTCTCGAGACTTCCTCCACGGAGCTCTGGAGAGAGACAAAAAGGACGGGGTAAAACGTGTTTCATTCCTACTCCCTTATGGTCCGCTCGTCTGTTCCGCTCCTCTCTGTTCCGACCCCACTGTTTTCCCGCCTTTGAGCGTTCGTTTCCTCCTTCTCCTCTCCCTTTACCGGGTACATCCTCTCTGTATTCCTAAACGTCTCCTTAGCAATTAGCTCAAAAGGCTGGTTCGAGGCATCTTCACCGATTAACCAGGTGCTTTTAAAGTGTGAGGAGTAACGTGGGCGAGGGATACTTTTAAAGTTCTGGTGCCCAGGTTGGGAACATACTCCTGGAGAGAGACAACATGACGACAGCAGGGTTTGGGGAATTAATGGCCTTCTCTCAGACAGATGACAGCCTCCTTCAGTGTTCAGACAGCCTGGAGGTGCAGGTACCGGCTCAACTGCAGCCAATTAGAGCGGAGGCAGCCAGCCGCCATCCAATCAGCAAACAATAGACCGGGGACTCCAGCTGCCTCGTGTCAGGCTGACAGACGGCATGCCTGCCTGTCTGTCTGTTTGTCAGTCTGTCAGCTTGTTAGGATCTACTGGCTTAGTTTAAGTTCAGCAGCGATACGAAACCAGACTGACATCTAAGAAAAAGCAGAATATGAATTGATTTTAAAAATCGGATACAATATCATATAAATTCTAAATTCTTTCATTAAAATTTGTTAAAATGTAACAACAATTTTTTGTTAAAATTGTATGTAAATTATATTTGCAATTCTGTTGCGTAACCTCGGCACCATCGTAAATGAGGGTCTTCCTCGTCCACGGCTCACAGGGCTAGATGATGAACACATGAAAAAGGAAATCATCGACCAAGATCACAATCATTGGCTTTCAGTTTCCCCCATCCCCCCCCCACACACACACGCACTCTTTGTCCCGTTCATTTGACCCCCCCCCCACTCGTCTCGTGTCCGGAATTCGTAGGGCGTTTGCTGAGCGCCTGTTTTGTGCAAGCCTGTTTTCTGCTACCATGTTTTGTGACCCCCTGAGCGAGTGGTTTGTGTGACCCTGTTTTGTGCGTTCCTGAGCTTGTGTTGTGTGCGACGCTGAGCGGTGTCTGCGCCCCCCCTGAGAGGTGTTCTGCGCCCCTCTGAGCGTTGTTCTGCGCCCCTCTGAGCGTTGTTCTGCGCCCCCTCTGAGCGTTGTTCTGCGCCCCTCTGAGCAGTGTTCTGCGCCCCTCTGAGCGTTGTTCTGCGCCCCTCTGAGCGTTGTTCTGCGCCCCCCCTGAGAGGTGTTCTGCGCCCCCCCTGAGAGGTGTTCTGCGCCCCTCTGAGCAGTGTTCTGCGCCCCTCTGAGCAGTGTTCTGCGCCCCCCCTGTGCGCTGCAGTTCCAGGTGACGTCGGAGCACGCGCTCTTCTCCTGCTCCGTGGTGGACGTGTTCTCCCAGCTCAACCAGAGCTTCGAGATCATCCGCAAGCTGGAGTGCCCCGACCCGCAGATCGTGGGACACTACATGAAGAGGTTCGCCAAGGTGGGTAGAACCTTCTGGACCACCAGCCTCACGGGTGGTGATGCGATGGTGTGAGTGAAGGAGTGAGTGAGTGAGTGAGTGAGTGAGTGAATGAGTGAGTGAGGGAGGGAGGGAGGGAGGGAGGGAGGGAGGGAGGGAGGGAGTGAGTGAGTGAGTGAATGAAGGGTTTCTTTACTCATCAATGGAGGAAGATGAGTTAGTTTTTTGGTTTATTAAATGGGTCTCTCTCTCTCTCTCTCTCTCTCTCTCTCTCTCTCTCTCTCTCTCTCTGCAGACCATCAGCAACGTCCTCCTGTCCTACGCTGACATCATCTCCAAGTGCTTCGCCAACTACGTCAACATGGAGAAAGTGGTGAGTGGCGGAGGTGCCGGCTGCTACGCCCGCCCCGGTGGCGGTGCTGTTCAGCCGGGGGCTGGAGGAGAGAGACTCCCTCACTGAGGGCTTCCTGTGTTGTGTTCTCCTCTCTCCTCAGCCCTGCATCCTCATCAACAACATTCAGCAGCTGAGGGTACAGCTGGAGAAGATGTTTGAAGCCATGGGAGGGAAAGACGTGAGTGGATCTCCTCCCTCTTCCCCCCTGCAGTCTGTACTGCACAGCCAAGCGGAAGGAGTGTGTGTGTGTGTGTGTGTGTGTGTGTGTGTGGGTGTGGGGGTGGGGGCGAGGGTGTTTGTGTGTGTTTGCTTGCATGTGCTTGCGTGTGTGTGTGTGTGTGCGTCTGGGGGGTCCAATTAATCGTATAAGGCAAGCCACAAACCATGTGTGTGCGTGTGTGTGTGTGTGCGTGTACGTGTGCTTTTCTGCGTGTGCGTGTGTTTGTGTGTGTGTGTTCTTCAGCTGTGTGTGGAGGCGAGCGACATCCTGAAAGATCTGCAGGTCAAACTGAACAACGTCATGGACGACCTCAGCAGGGTCTTCTCTGTCAGGTACACAGACAGACAGACAGACAGACAGACAGACAGACAGACAGACAGACAGACAGACAGACAGACAGACACATAGACAGACACATAGACACACAGACACACACACTACCTCACAACCCTAACATGTACACACACACGTACACACAAATACATACAATCAAACACACAGGCACTGACACACACACACACATAGACACACACACACGCGCACACACACTCACGCACACACATAAACACACAAAGACAGGCAGACAGGCAGACAGACAGACACACAGACACACAGACACACAGACACACAGACACACAGACACACAGACACACACACAAACACTCCCCAACCCTAACATATACACGCACACGTACACAAACACACACACACCCTGACGTCCTGTTTGTCCCTGCAGCTTCCAGCCGCACATCGAGGAGAACGTGAAGCAGATGGGAGACATCCTGGGCCAGGTGAAGGGGACGGCCAGCGTGGGCAACGCCAGCAGCGTGGCCCAGGACGCCGACAACGTGCTGCAGCCCATCATGGAGTTCCTGGACAGCAAGTGAGAGGAGAACACTTCTAGTGTCACTCTGAGCCGAGTGTGTGTGTGCGCGTGTGTGTTTGTGTGGATGTGTGGGTTTGTGCGTGTGCGTGTGGGTGTGAGCATCTTAATGCCACTGCTGTTATAGTTCTATATTGGCAGGAGAAATGAAGCCATCTTTATGCCCTCTGCTCCGTACTCCTCTCCCCCCCTCTCCGCTCCCCTCCTCTCCTCTCCTCTCTCCCCTCCTCTCCCCTCCTCTCCTCTCTCCCGTCACTCCTCTCCTCTCTCCTCTCTCCCCTCTCCCCTCTCCTCTCCTCCCCTTTCCTCCTCTCTCCCATCTCCTCTCCTCTCCTCTCCCCTCCCCTCCTCTCCTCTCCTCTCCTCTCTCCTCTCCCCCCTCCTCCCCTCTCCTCTCCTCTCCCCTCTCCTCCTCTCCTCCCCTCTCCTCTCCTCTCCCTTCCCCTCCCCTCCTCTCCTCTCCTCTCCTCTCCCCTCCTCTCCTCTCCTCTCCTCTCTCCTCTCCTCCCCTCCTCCCCTCTCCTCTCCCCTCCTCTCCTCTCCTCTCCTCTCTCCTCTCCTCCCCTCCTCTCCTCTCCTCTCCCCTCTCCCCTCTCCTCCTCTCTCCCCTCTCCTCTCCTCTCCCTTCCCCTCCCCTCCTCTCCCTTCCCCTCCCCTCCCCCCTCCTCTCCTCTCCTCTCCTCTCCTCTCTCCTCTCCCCCCTCCTCCCCACTCCTCTCCTCTCCCTTCCCCTCCCCTCCTCTCCTCTCCTCTCCCCTCCTCTCCTCTCCTCTCCTCTCTCCTCTCCTCCCCTCTCCTCTCCCCCCTCCTCCCCTCTCCTCCTCTCTCCCCTCTCCTCTCCCCCCTCCTCCCCACTCCTCTCCTCTCCCTTCCCCTCCCCTCCTCTCCCTTCCCCTCCCCTCCTCTCCTCTCCCTTCCCCTCCCCTCCTCTCCCTTCCCCTCCCCTCCTCTCCTCTCCTCTCCCCTCCTCTCCTCTCTCCTCTCCTCCCCTCCTCCCCTCTCCTCTCCCCTCTCCCCTCTCCTCCTCTCTCCCCTCTCCTCTCCTCTCCCTTCCCCTCCCCTCCTCTCCCTTCCCCTCCCCTCCCCTCCTCTCCTCTCCCCCTCTGTCTCCGCCCCCCAGCCTCACGCTGTTCGCTAAGATCTGTGAGAAGACGGTGCTGAAGCGCGTGCTGAAGGAGCTCTGGAAGCTGGTGATGAACACCATGGAGAAGACCATCGTGCTGCCGCCGCTCACAGACCAGACGGTGAGGACACGGCCTCTCTCTTGGCCGTGCTGAACATCACACCCTGTAGCTTCACACTCGAAGGGACACATGATATCTTGTACGTATCAATAAGTGGAACGACTGTTCCAGCTCAGGCACATGAAAAGACTGGAATCTAGCCTTTATTGGGTTCTCTTTTTGCTTTGACACTTGCAAACACATACAGAAATGTACACCCACGCACACACACACGCACGCACGCACGCACACATGCACACGTAACGTGCACTGCTGCACAGTTTCCAGGATTGGCAATGACTCAAGACAGATTTTCTGCTCTTTTATACGGTGTAGTGTCGCTGTGTTACTCGACAGGAAACTAATGTGATGAGATGGTTTTCGATCTGCCTCGGTAATGATTGGAACATTAAATCATTATGGAACTGTGTACACACACACACACACACACACACACACACACACACACACACACACACACACACACACACACACACACACACACTAATAGATAAATACACATACACATATACACAAATAAACATACACATTCACACACATATACGCACATTCTTACACATTCCTACATCTCAAACCGGCAAGAAGAGGAGGTGGAACCCATGGCAGACATTTTATGTTGCAGAGATTTATGTGGGTTCTCATCATGGCGGAGACCAAATACTAAACAATGCCTTGCTGAATACGTTTCCTCGAACAACTCCCTACGTGATGCAAAAAGAAACGAGGGACAAAATGAAAGAGGGAGTGCACCATACCATCCTAACCCCAGCTCACGGCTGCTCTCCAAGATGTCCGCACTCTCTTCTATTCCGCTCGAAATACATGACGAGTGAAACTCTGCCAAGATGTAAATAATGAAATAACTGGGGCTCATTTGACGTTGAACACATTTTGGAAAGCAGCCACTTGTTTCGTTTAGTTTTTTTTGATATATCTGTTTTTATTTGTGTGTTTCGTTATTAAGGAAAGAGCCTCATATCATTCACAAGTCAACAGGAATTCAGTTGGAGGTTAGCATGACTAGCAGCGGTAGCTCAGTGTCAGCCTTAAATAAAGTAGGTTTATGGAAATTACATTGGTTAAAATCTGCAGCACAAGTCGTCAATTTGGCAGCAGTTATACGATTTTACATCCTGCACATACCTACCCATACCCACATTTATTGCTTTTTACATTTATTTCATAGATTGGGTAGAAAAGTCATAAATTCAGGGGGCAAAAGAGCATAGCTACTGATAGAACTGATCGACTGGCCCCTATGTTACTCAACACCACGATCAATACACTAGTCGATGAGCCACCAGGGGCCCGCGGCCCTTCTCTAGCTCAGCGTTGAACTGATGTGGGGCTCTTTGCAGCTTGACTGACCCTTTTCTCTGGTTGTTGTTACTATCACATCCTGCCCCCACCGCTCTCCCTCCACAGATGATTGTAAGTACGGCAGTCCTGCGTGTGTGTCTGTCTGTCCGTCCACAGTGGTCAGTCCCCTGCTATATGTGGCTGCAAATCTCCCCTGTTCAATCCCACATGACCCCCCCCCCCCCCGAACACCCTGACCCAAACGGGCCTGTCCTGTCCCTCTTCTCCTCTCTTCTCTCCTCCCCTCCCCTACTCTCTTCTGTCCTCTTCCTTCTCTATTCTCCTCCTCCACTCTTCTCTCCTCTCTCCTCCTTCCTCCTCCCCTCTCCTCCACCACACCCCCTGTTTGCCTCCAACTCTGTCTCTCCACATGGAGGCAGAAGCATGGTGCATTCCTGACTGGTATGGATAGGTCCCTCCTCCTCCTCCTCCTCCTCCTCCTCCCACTCCTCTTCCTCGTCCTCCTCCTCGACAACCCTCCCCACCAATCAGATGCCTCTCCTCGCTCTCTCTCGCTCTCTTTTCCTGAACACATTCCTGATCCAGGAAGTGGTTTCCTCGCCCCGGTGTCTCGTTATTGGCCTTGTCGTTCCTCCTCCTACTTCCTCTTCCTCTTCTCCTTGCATTGTGGCCTTCTCAAGCGGGGTGACTCTGACCTCTGGGTGGCTTGGTTTCTTGGTGTCCTGATCCCCCCCCCCTCTCTAGCCTACACCCCATCCCCCCCTCCCTCCCCTCTCTCCCCTTACCTCCCTCACCTGTTTGAACTGTGACTCCCTATGTGGGTTTGTTGCTTGCCTCTGAGAGGACTCCGGTCTCTCTCTGGGTATCATGTACACATCGTACTGCACCGTACTGCACCGTACTGTACTGTATGTCTCTCTGCAGGCCTGTGGTGTTGGTCTGTCTAGTTTGGTTCCATGTTTGGCTGTGTCTACAGTGATGATGATGATGATGATTTCATGACAGTATGTCGCGGGATATGTTGATCAATGTGGCTATCCCGGAGAAATTGTGGGTGGTGGTTTGCTTTGGTCAGACCCACCTTGGGTTTAAACTCTCCAGCGTCGTGGAAGACCACTTTTGAAACGCTTACTCCGATGTGTTTCCGTAGTTTTCTCTTTCCCTACATGACGTCATTAGTTTACACCGCAAGTTTATTTGTGTTAACGTAGGATTGCGTTTTCTTCTACACCTTGCGCTCTTAGTTTAGCTCAGTAAGATAAGTGTATTATTTAAACATTATTGATATCTTTTGCTGTAGCAGCAATTGTAGTGTTAAGTAATCAGGGATATGACATCCAAGAATGATCCAATTAAAAGGATCATTTTTATATATATGAATATAGGTTGGGAGTTTGCTTCAACATAGTTGAAGCAAACTCCCAACCTATATTCATATTGTGTATTCATAGTCGTATTAATATTTAATAATAGCGTGCCTTTATACACCCGATAATTTTCGCCATCCCAGTTTAGCCGATGGCCGCTCAGACACTGGCCAATCAGAGGGCTGCAGCCATGACCTCGTAAACGTATTAACAAGTTGCTTTCTTTTCAGGGGAGGTTGAAGAATGCGTCTCACAGCGATGTAAGGATGAAATCCCTCCAGCTCCATATGTCCTGTCTCTCTACCTCTGTCTCTCTGTGTCTCCGTCCCCCACTACAAAACCCCACAAAGCCCTCATCTCCCTACTCGGGAGACAACAGCATAACATCTGTATCCCCGGCCTTTCTCTCACCCCCCCCCCCCCCCCCCCACCCCCCCCCCCTTGTGTTACTTGTGCCTGATCTGTTAAGTAAAAGAGTAACGTACAAAGATGATATGTTGGCATGACTGAGTCTCTATAGCGTTTGGCCCGGTTGCACTCTGCGTTTCCTTGCTACTTCTGTCGCCAATATCAAGCCGTGACAATAAGTCCATTTGTCAGAAGTGGGAGAAACAATATACCGCTGTCAGTACAGTAAGGATGTTCATAGAACCAAGTGCCAAGCACTAACAATCGCTAGGTTAACCCATTCCCCGTATACAACAAAGATAGCTAGGATAAGAAACTACACAATGCTAAGTACTAAGTACCATAGTACTATGTACTATGTGTCCTTGCACGTATTTTGAAGTGCAAGGACTTAAAACATAGAAAAAGTGTGTACATTAATCATTTTCCAATATGGAAGTAACTTCACTTTGGTGCGGAATCAAACCCTCCCATAATTCATTGCATTCTTGTGGTCCGGTAGAGACCCGAACACCGAAGTCTGGGTGAAACGCAGAGTGTGACCCAGTGCAGTCGACTCCATAGGGTCTGAACCCCAGCATGAGGCACTATGGACGTCTCTCTCGTCTCCTATGGTCGAGAACCTGTGTATGACTCCAGAAGAGAAATCTCCCCCATGTGTGCTGTGTGCCTCCACACACACACACACACACACACACACACACACACACACACACACACACACACACACACACACACACACACACACAGAAAACTATACAAGATGGGGTGTATATATTTATATATGTATCTTATATATATTTATATGTTTACATTATACATATTATGTGGTATAGCAATAAGTGTTTCTCACATTGTCACCTTTCAGCGCCCTGCCACGTGTGTGTGTGTGTGTGTGTGTGTGTGTGTGTGTGTGTGTGTGTGTGTGTGTGTGTGTGTGTGTGTGTGTGTGTGTGTGTGTGTGTGTGTGTGTGTGTGTGTGTGTGTGTGTGTGTGTATAGGTACGTGTACGCGAGTGCGTGTGTGTGCGAGTGGGTAAAC
>NC_082393.1:24799201-24824201 GCF_031168955.1 Gadus macrocephalus
CGCGTAGGTCGGAGGTGACGCGTGTCCCATTCCGGCCTTTCCACCTCCGATCATTAACGAACACTGCAGTGTGTGCGATGTTCCCTGCCTGTGTAGCAGTAGCAAATGAGTCACGTGACTTCAACACTCGCCGATACCCGATACTGATACTGATACTGGTATCGGAACAACTCTATAGGGAACATTGACCCACTGCGTCCCCCCGTCCCCCCCCCGGTGTCTGCCCCCCTCTCCCACCCCTCCTGATGTCTGTATCCCTCCCCCCCAGCGCCCTGAGCAGCGAGGTAGGCCCGGAGCTGTACGAGCTGCAGGTGTGTGTGAAGGACTACTGCTTCGCGCGGGAGGACCGCACGGTGGGCCTGGCGGTGCTGCAGCTGCGGGACGTGGCGTCCAAGGGCAGCGTGGCGTGCTGGCTGCCGCTGGGTCGCCGCGTGCACATGGACGAGACGGGCCTGACCGTGCTGCGCATCCTGTCGCAGCGCAACAACGACGACGTGGCCAAGGAGTTCGTCAAGCTCAAGTCGGACCAGCGCTCCGTCGAGGAGGGGCGGAGCTAGGGCTGAACCCCGGCCCTAACCCCGCCCCTCGCTCCGTCCATGTGATACTGTCGTGAGGAGAAGCACGCGCGAGTGTGTGTGAGACGGGGTCTCTACGGTCGTGTTCAAAGACGTGTCCGTTCGTCTGCTGTGAGTCAGCTTTGTGTTTTTGTGTTATACAAAACATTTGGTTGTCCGTACCGCACAAAAAAAGTATTTTTATTGTAATAGATATATCATCAATCAATCACAAACACATTTCAAAAACGTGTAAAAAAAAAAAAAAAGAGTGAAGGACATTTAGTAATATATCTATACAGAATTTACAGCCATTCCAATCCAACATTGTAAAACAATTTCCAAATAACACACACCTCTTCTTGTATGGTTCCGGGAGGGTGTGTGTGATCTCCTTGGATCTTCCTTTCATATTGTTTGCCAAATCCCGCCTCCCCGTGACGTACATACCAGTGGACGCTGTCCCGGCACTGACTCCGCCCCCGCCCAGAGAGGGGGGGCGGGGTCCTAGCACTGCCAATAGATAATGAACTGAAACCCCGCCCGCTCGAAGCACAATAGGACCGACCTGTCTGACGGACAGGCGAGCCGACCAATCGGGCGCCACGGCCTCACACATTCCAGAACACGTTGAAATAGAATCTATCTACGATCGTCAATGTCTCGTTTACATCCAATCAAGAAGACCTACGTCATTTAATCGGTTTACGATCTCATCTGCAGATGTTGTTTCTCTATACTTTGATTCACCATTTAAAGAAGAAAGTTACAATAATAGAGGTCAAGGCATTGTACTTGAAAGAAAGACGCAGCCCTGTCTGTCTGTCTGTCTGTCTGTCCCTGTGCGTCCGTCCGTCCGACCCTGTAACAGACTGCCTGATGCCTGCTATGCCTTGTGTCTCGTGCACCCCTGTGTGTCCGTCTCCCTGCCACTGCTCACCTGATGAAGACAAGCCTTCCCCCAGCACTGTGATTCATCAGCCTGGTAGAGAGACACACACACACACAAGTGTGTGTGTGTGTGTGTGTGTGTGTGTGTGTGTGTGTGTGTGTGTGTGAGTGTGTGTATGTGTCTGTGAGCCTGTGAGTATTTGGAGTTCATATGGTTCTACATGTCTTTAATGTCTCTAAACGAGACAAGGTGTTTCGATGTTGAACCTCATGTAGCTACCGCTGTTGCCTGTTACCTACTTTTGAAGTACTATGATTTAATTACTACGATTTAATTACTACGGAACATCATCGCATAATAGGGATATCAGAGGGGGCGGATGTCAACCAATACTTTTTTTTTTTAATGATTCTCAAGTGTCTTCTAGTTGTACATTTTGTCTAATGTTTTTGTTGGTCTTGTTTCATTGACAAAAAAATCCCATGGCTATCAGCTCGATAGAGGGGTGTAGAGTTGCACTGAACGATGGCCACGGAGTAGATTGCCTTTCAAAAAGACAAATCTCGCCGCTCCCCTTCCCCTCACGGCAAAACATTCCAAAAACCACTCGTCTACAAACGCCCCCGCCCGCCGCGAGGCTGAGTGGACCTCGCTGGGTGATCCCGCATCGCCATGGCGAGGCCGGCCTCAGCCCCGGTGAGGTTACAGTGTGGGTGATGACCACGAAGCCCTCGTACCTGCAGATTGGTTGTCCATTTTGTCACAGGGAATGCACAAGTGCACTCGGACCCTAACTAAATCCTAACTTTAGATATGTATATGTATATATATAGGTGCTGTTGATTATCCCCCCCCCCCCCCCCCCCCCCCCCCCCCTCATTAAGGGCTGTTGAACAGACCACCCCTGGCCTGGCTCATTGCAGAGGGTCTTACTAACTGTATGTGCTTGGATAAATCAAAGTGTGTGTGTGTGTGTGTGTGTGTGTGTGTGTGTGTGTGTGTGTGTGTGTGTGTGTGTGTGTGTGTGTGTGTGTGTGTGTGTCTGCTTATGTGTACAGATGGAAAAACGCAGGGTGTTTGTATATGGTGGGCTTATGTGATTTCCGATGGGACGTCCCGACTCCCTTCTGTTAAACGAGTGCAGAGCTTTGAACAAACGGGTTCCAGAGAGGTTGAGTGGGAACACTGCATGAATCAAAGGAGGGGCGGGGAAATGAGGCGGATATTTATGTCATTATCAAACGGACACAGTAATCGATGTGTTTGTTAACTTGAAAATTACATTCCGGGGAATCGATTTTGTAAGCCTGTTGGCAGAAGGAGCAGCAATGGTCATTTTATTGAATTAAGGAGAAAAACAGTGTTGAGCGATGATTATGAAGAACAAACGTCGGGATGGGCTGGAGGTTCCAGGAGGAGGAACCGGGGTCCACTTTCATGTCTCCTCTCCTTCTACCCCACCGAGCACTGGTCTCCGGATGGATCTCTCTTAGTGTCACTGCCGGTCATTTGCCTGATCTTTTCTATGGCGGGACAACTGAACTCTATGCATCCGACGTCGTGGGACATTTTAATGTAGATTGTGGTTTCTGAAGCAGTCTTTCTAAGGTTTACATTCGTGACTTATTAGCATCAGCACACGGTGTCTGTTTGATAGGTTTCTAAAAGCGATGCCACGCGTCAGAGATGACACGAGAATGGACCTGGGACGCGAAACAGAACGATTGTTGTTATTTGCGTGTTGGACACTGTAAATAGATGAGCTCAGATGTGTACTTTTATCAATTAAGAAATAGTACTCATGTACAAGACGCATATTGTAACTAAAAGCCGTGAAAGGTAGTTGGGTAGTTTGGCTATATCACGTGGCTGAGAGAAAGAGATGGTCTACCCTTGTCTGGTTTGATTGTTGTCTGACTTATTTTTTTGGATATGTAAGAGTTTACTAATTAAGAGTTTACTAATAATAACGTCCGCCAAACACAGAGATGTTATGCCTTTATGGCAATGACAAATCAACGGTAAAGAAAAAGGTCAAGGATCTTCAAGGTTCCGAAAACACGCCACGGCTAAATCGACTCCTGGTCAAATAGACCACTCTGTGGGACTCTCTGGGGCTGGAGAACCGGGACCCTGAGTTCTGATGTTCTGCCACCGACAAAGACCAACCGTTGGAATGCGTCTCTCTCTTCAGGGTCCGTAGCTTAACGGTCTGTCTGGTTGGACTCTGACAGGGGGGGGGAGGGGAGGGGTTCTGGGGGGTGTAGGGCTGCGTGGGGGGGGGGGGGGGGGGGGGTGCCAGGCATGCATGCACACCGATAGGTTGAGCCACAGGGTTCTTGTTTGGGGAAAGCACAATGAAAAGCGTAGAGTGCGGCGAGCGTCCCGGTGGGCCGGTCAGGCCATCTGAGGAGACGCACGGCGTCCGCCATGCCACACCGTGATGCATGATGGGAAATAAAATAAAATACATTTAAATACATGTTCTTGTGCCAGCACGCAAAATAATTTGTGTTAATTGCCAATGGTTGTCTTTTATTTAGATATGGAAATCGCTGTTTTCTATTTTTCAGAGGTATGTGAATACTATAAATATGTATTGCCGATGATGTGTAGTGGTACCAGGTACTCGCATGAGAGATTTTGTTTTGATACAAGAGATGTTTCTAATTCTTTCTTTTTTTAATTTCTCGCTGGTTGTTCTGAACGGGGCGCTAACGACCGTGGGTCCGCGGTCCCACGGCGATCCTGCTTCCAATAAAAGACGACGCAGAGCTCCACACGTCTCTGTCTGCTTCTTACTCATCACACTCTTCATCCTGAGGACATAGTCTATAGATGTAGTATATCGCAGTGGTTCTCAAACTTTTTCTACTCGTTCCCCCTTCACCGGCACAAACATAAAAAATATATGTTTGTTCTGTTTGGCAGTGTAAACATGAACCTTAAAAAGGGTGGCAAATACTCACAATTTAGTGAGGAACATGGGCCTGTTGCAATTGTTGCTAATTTATTGCAGAGTAGCCCTGCAGTACTCCAAAGTACCCCTTGGGAGCCAACCACTGGTCTATCGGTGTGTCTACCTGTAGACAGCCTTGAGCAAAAGACCCCAACCACTTCATTAAATCACATGTAGGTAACAAAAAGGAATCACTAAGACGCTTTGAATAAAAACATCTGCTCAATGACTAAACAGTGTAATGTAATAATATAGTAAGTATAGTTAAAGTAGCGCCCTTTTAAAACGTCTACTCACACTAGGGCCGTTTGCCCTTGTCTGAGAAAACATGACGTCATTCAGTACAGTTACTGAATGATGTCGTGATCGCCATCTAGGGGAGATAGGAGGAAGTTCATGTAAAAAAAAAAAAATTGACAGTGTTACCCCTTATTGTTATTTTAACGATGACCAATAAAAAATGACAGTGTTACCCCTTATATCTCTTTCCATGACGACCAATAAAGAATGACAGTGTAACCCCATGTGTTTTTAATGACAACCGATAAAAAATGACAGCGTTATTCCTTTTCTTTTTTTCCAAGACGACCGATGAAAATGACAGTGTTACCCCATATGTATTTTTCCATGACGACCAATAAAAAAAGACAGTGTAACCCCTTGTGTTTTTAATGACAACCGATAAAAAATGACAGTGTTACCCCTTATGCTTTTTTCAAGACAACCGATAAAAACGGCAGTGTTACCCCTTATGTTTTGTTAATGATCACCAATAAAAAACGACAGTGTTACCCCTTATGTTTTATTAATGATCACCAATAAAAAACGACAGTTTTACCCCTTATGTTTTATTTTCATGATCACCAAAAAAACAAACAGTGTTACCCCTTATGTTTTATTTTCATGACGACCCGATAAAAAACAACAGTGTTACCCTTTTTGTCATTTTGCATGACGACCGATAAAAAAGGACACTGTTAGCCCTTATGTCTTTTTCCATGAAGGCCGATAGAAAACGGCATTGATACCCCTTAGTTTTTATTTTCATGACGACCAATAAAAAATGACATTGTTACCCCTTATGTTTCTTCATGACGGCCGATAAAAAACGACAGTGTATCCCCTTACGTGTTTTTCATGACGGCCGATAAAAAATGACAGTGTTACCCCTTATGTATGTTTCAAGACTGCTGATGAAAACAACATTGTTACCACTTATGTTTTATTTTCATGATCAGCAATAAAAAACGACAGTGTTACCCCTTATTTATTTTTCGATGACGACCGATTCAAAATTACAGTGTTACCCCTTACGTTTTATTAATGATCACCAATAAAAAAAAATGACAGTTTTACCCTTACGTTTTATTTTCAAGACGACCGTTAAAAAACGACAGTGTTATCCCTTTCGTTTTATTTTCATGACGGCCGATAAAAAATGACAGTGTAACCCCTTATGCATTTTTCCATGACGACCGATAAAAAACGACAATGTAAACCCTTACGTTTTATTTTCATGAAGACCGATAAAAACGACAGTGTTACCCCTTACGTTTTATTAATGATCACCAATAAAAAACGACAGTTTTACCCTTACTTTTTATTTTCATGAAGACCGATAAAAAACGACAGTGTTACCCCTTATGCTTTATTTTCATGATGACCGATAAAAAACGACAGTGTTACCTCTAATGATTTTTTTGAAGACGACCGATAAAAAACAACAGTCTTACCCTTACGTTTTATTTTCATGAAGACCGATAAAAAACGACTTTCGTTTTATTTTCATAACGACCGATGAAAAATGACAGTGTTACCCCTTACGTTTTATTAATGATCACCAATAAAAAACGACAGTTTTACCCTTACGTTTTATTGTCATGAAGACCGATAAAAAACGACAGTGTTACCTCTAATGATTTTTTTGAAGACGACCAATAAAAAACGACAGTTTTACCCTTACGTTTTATTTTCATGAAGACCGATAAAAAACGACTTTCGTTTTATTTTCATGACGACCGATGAAAAATGACAGTGTTACCCCTTATGTTTTATTCTCATGACCTCCAATAAAAAACGACAGTGTTACCCCTTATGTTTTATTTTCATGACGGCCGAAAAAAAATGACAGTGTTACCCCTTACGTTTTATTAACAATGTTTTTCCATTTAACATTGTTACCCCTTATGTTTTATTTTCATGATCAGCAATAAAAAACGACAGTGTTACCCCTTATTTATTTTTCGATGACGACCGATTCAAAATTACAGTGTTACCCCTTACGTTTTATTAATGATCACCAATAAAAAAAACGACAGTTTTACCCTTACGTTTTACTTTCATGACGACCGTTAAAAAATGACAGTGTAACCCCTTATGCATTTTTCCATGACGACCGATAAAAAACGACAAGGTAAACCCTTACGTTTTATTTTCATGAAGACCGATAAAAAACGACAGTGTTACCCCTTACGTTTTATTAATGATCACCAATAAAAAACGACAGTTTTACCCTTACTTTTTATTTTCATGAAGACCGATAAAAAACGACAGTGTTACCCCTTATGCTTTATTTTCATGACGACCGATAAAAAACAAAAGTGTTACCTCTAATGATTTTTTTGAAGACGACAGATAAAAAACGACAGTCTTACCCTTACGTTTTATTTTCATGAAGACCGATAAAAAACGACTTTCGTTTTATTTTCATGACGACCGATGAAAAATGACAGTGTTACCCTTTTCGGTTTATTTTCATGACGACCGATGAAAAACTACAGTGTAACCCCTTATGTTTTATTCTCATGACCTCCAATAAAAAACGACAGTGTTACCCCTTATGTTTTATTTTCATGACATTTATGCATTTCATTTACAACCGATAAATAACAACAACATAAATAACCCTTATATATCTTTCCATGACGACCAATTAAAAACAACAGTGTTATCCCTTGTGTTTTTGAATGACATCCGATAAAAAAATGACAGTGTTACCCCATACGTTTTATTAATGATCACCAATAAAAAACGACAGTTTTACCCTTACTTTTTATTTTCATGAAGACCAATAAAAAACAACAGTGTTACCCCTTATGATTTTTTTCAAGACGACCGATAAAAAACGACAGTTTTACACTCACGTTTTATTATCATGACGACCGCTTAAAAACGACAGTGTTACCTCTAATGTTTTTTTTGAAGACGACCGATAAAAAACGACAGTGTTACCCCTTATGTTTTATTTTCATGATTGCCGATACTAAATGACAGTGTTAACCCTTATAGCTCCCCCTAGGGGTAACTGAGCACAGAGGAACTGGGGATCGAACTAGCAACATTTCAGTTTCAAGACAACTGCGCTACCTCCTGAGCTAAGCAGACCTCATCCAAAAACATTTATGCATTTCATTCACAACCAATAAATAACAACAGTGATACACCTTATGTTTTTTTTCAAGACGACTGATGAAAACGACAGTGTAACCCCTTATGCATTTTTCCATGACGACCGAAAAAAAACGACAATGTAAACCCTTAAGTTTTTTTTTGACTGATAAAAAACGACAGTGTTACCCCTTATGTTTTATTTTCATGACCACCAAAAAACAACAACACTGTTACCCCTTATGTCTTTTTTCATGACGACCGATTAAAAACGACAGTGTTACCCCTTGTGTTTTTTAATGACATCAGATAAAAAATGACAGTGTTACCCCTTACGTTTTATTTTCATGACGACCGATAAAAAATGACAGTGTTACACCTTATTTATTTTCCATGAAGGCCGATAGAAAACGACAGTGTTACCCCTTTCGTTTCATTTTCATGACGACCGATGAAAAACGACAGTGTTACCCCTTATGTTTTATTTTCATGACCTCCAATAAAAAACAACAGTGTTACCCCTTATGTTTTATTTTCATGACGGCCAATAAAAAATGACGGTGTTACCCCTTATATCTCTTTCCATGACGACCAATAAAAAATGACAGTGTTACCCCTTATGTCTTTTTTCAAGACGACTGATGAAAACGACAGTGTTACCCCTTGTGTTTTTTAATGACATCAGATAAAAAATGACAGTGTTACCCCTTACGTTTTATTTTCATGACGACCGATAAAAAATGACAGTGTTACACCTTATTTATTTTCCATGAAGGCCGATAGAAAACGACAGTGTTACCCCTTTCGTTTCATTTTCATGACGACCGATGAAAAACGACAGTGTTACCCCTTATGTTTTATTTTCATGACCTCCAATAAAAAACAACAGTGTTACCCCTTATGTTTTATTTTCATGACGGCCGATAAAATATGACGGTGTTACCCCTTATATCTCTTTCCATGACGACCGAAAAAAAACGACAATGTAAACCCTTATGTTTTATTTTCTTGACTGATAAAAAACGACAACACTGTTACCCCTTATGTCTTTTTTCATGACGACCGATTAAAAACGACAGTGTTACCCCTTATGTTTTATTTTCATGACGACCGAAAAAAAACAACAGTGTTACCCCTTATGTTTTATTTTCATGACGGCCGATAAAAAATGACAGTGTTACCCCTTATATCTCTTTCCATGACGACCAATAAAAAATGACAGTGTTACCCCCTACGTTTTATTTTCATGACGACCGATAAAAAACGACAGTGTTACCTCTAATGATTTTTTTGAAGACGACCGATAAAAAACGACAGTGTTACCCCTTGTGTTTTATTTTCATGACGACGGATAAATATGACAGTGTTACCCCTTATTTTATTTTCAAGACGACCGATAAAAATGACAGTGTTACCACTTATGTTTTATTTTCATGATGGCCGATAAAAAACCAACAGTGTTACCCCTTATGTCTTTTTCCATGACGACCGATTCAAAACGACAGTGTTACCCCTTATGTTTTCTTTTCATGACGACTGATTAAAAACGACAGTGTTACCCCTTATGTCTTTTTCCATGAAGGCCGATTCAAAACGACAGTGTTACCCCTTATGTTTTCTTTTCATGACGACTGATTAAAAACGACAGTGTTACCCCTTATGTCTTTTTCCATGAAGGCCGATAGAAAACGACAGTGTTACCCCTTTCGTTTCATTTTCATGACGACCGATGAAAAACGACAGTGTTACCCCTTATGTTTTATTTTCATGACCTCCAATAAAAAACTACAGTGTTACCCCTTATGTTTTATTTTCATGACGGCCAATAAAAAATGACAGTGTTACCCCTTATATCTCTTTCCATGACGACCAATAAAAAATGTCAGTGTTACCCCTTATGTTTTTTTTCAAGACGACTGATGAAAACGACAGTGTAACCCCTTATGCATTTTTCCATGACGACCGAAAAAAACGACAATGTAAACCCTTGAGTTTTTTTCTTGACTGATAAAAAACGACAGTGTTACCCCTTATGTTTTATTTTCATGACCACCAAAAAAAAACAACGCTGTTACCCCTTATGTCTTTTTTCATGACGACCGATTAAAAACGACAGTGTTACCCCTTATGTTTTATTTTCATGACGACCGAAAAAAAACGACAGTGTTACCCCTTATATCTCTTTCCATGACGACCAATAAAAAATGACAGTGTTACCCCCTAAGTTTTATTTTCATGACGACCGATAAAAAACGACAGTGTTACCTCTAATGATTTTTTTGAAGACGACCAATAAAAAACGACAGTGTTACCCCTTGTGTTTTATTTTCATGACGACGGATAAATATGACAGTGTTACCCCTTATTTTATTTTCAAGACGACCGATAAAAAACGACAGTGTTACCCCTTATGTTTTCTTTTCATGACGACTGATTAAAAACGACAGTGTTACCCCTTATGTCTTTTTCCATGAAGGCCGATAGAAAACGACAGTGTTACCCCTTTCGTTTCATTTTCATGACGACCGATGAAAAACGACAGTGTAAACCCTTAAGTTTTTTTTTGACTGATAAAAAACGACAGTGTTACCCCTTATGTTTTCTTTTCATGACGACTGATTAAAAACGACAGTGCCCTTATGTTTTATTTTCATGACCTCCAATAAAAAACTACAGTGTTACCCCTTATGTTTTATTTTCATGACGGCCAATAAAAAATGACAGTGTTACCCCTTATATCTCTTTCCATGACGACCAATAAAAAATGTCAGGGTTACCCCTTATGTTTTTTTTCAAGACGACTGATGAAAACGACAGTGTAACCCCTTATGCATTTTTCCATGACGACCGAAAAAAACGACAATGTAAACCCTTGAGTTTTTTTCTTGACTGATAAAAAACGACAGTGACCACCAAAAAAAAACAACGCTGTTACCCCTTATGTCTTTTTTCATGACGACCGATTAAAAACGACAGTGTTACCCCTTATGTTTTATTTTCATGACGACCGAAAAGAAACGACAGTGTTACCCCTTATATCTCTTTCCATGACGACCAATAAAAAATGACAGTGTTACCCCCTAAGTTTTATTTTCATGACGACCGATAAAAAACGACAGTGTTACCTCTAATGATTTTTTTGAAGACGACCAATAAAAAACGACAGTGTTACCCCTTGTGTTTTATTTTCATGACGACGGATAAATATGACAGTGTTACCCCTTATTTTATTTTCAAGACGACCGATAAAAATGACAGTGTTACCACTTATGTTTTATTTTCATGATGGCCGATAAAAAAACAACAGTGTTACCCCTTATGTCTTTTTCCATGACGACCGATTCAAAACGACAGTGTTACCCCTTATGTTTTATTTCCATGAAGGCCGATAGAAAACGACAGTGTTACCCCTTATGTCTTTTTCCATGAAGGCCGATAGAAAACGACAGTGTTACCCCTTTCGTTTCATTTTCATGACGACCGATGAAAAACGACAGTGTTACCCCTTATGTTTTATTTTCATGACCTCCAATAAAAAACAACAGTGTTACCCCTTATGTTTTATTTTCATGACGGCCAATAAAAAATGACAGTGTTACCCCTTATGTTTTTTTTCAAGACGACTGATAAAAAACGACAGTGTTACCCCTTATGTTTTATTTTCATGACCACCAATAAAAAACAACACTGTTACCCCTTATGTCTTCTTTCATGACGACCGATTAAAAACGACATAGTTACCCCTTACGTTTTATTTATGACCACCAATAAAAAACAACAGTTTTACACTTATGTTTTATTTTCAAGACGACCGATAAAAACAACAGTGCCGATAAAAACAACATGTTTTATTTTCATGACGGCCGGAAAAAAATGACAGTTGTATTAATGATCACCCCTTATATCTCTTTCCATGACGACCGATTAAAAACGACAGTATGTATGTTTTATTTTCACGACCTCCAATAAAAACGGACTTATGTTTTATTTTCCTGACGGCAGATCTCCCCCTAGGGGTAAATCAGCAAGGAGGAACTGGGGATTGAACTACCAACCTTTCAGTTACGAGACAACTGCTCTACCTCCTGAGCTAAGCAGACCCCACGTAATGACATTTATGCATTTCATTTACAACCGATAAATAACAACAACATAAATAACCTTTATATATCTTTCCATGACGACCAATTAAAAACAACAGTGTTATCCCTTGTGTTTTTGAATGACATCCGATAAAAAAATGACAGTGTTACCCCATACGTTTTATTAATGATCACCAATAAAAAACGACAGTTTTACCCTTACTTTTTATTTTCATGAAGACCAATAAAAAACAACAGTGTTACCCCTTATGTTTTATTTTCATGATCGCCGATAAAAAATGACAGTGTTAACCCTTATAGCGCCCCCTAGGGGTAGCTGAGCACAGAGGAACTGGGGATCGAACTAGCAACATTACAGTTTCAAGACAACTGCTCTACCTCCTGAGCTAAGCAGACCGCATCCAAAAACATTTATGCATTTCATTCACAACCAATAAATAACAACAGTGATACACCTTATATATTTTTCCATGACGACCAATAAAAAACGACAGTGTTATCCCTTGTGTTTTTTAATGACATCAGATAAAAAATGACAGTGTTACCCCTTACGTTTTATTTTCATGACGACGGATAAAAAATGACAGTGTTACCCCTTATATCTCTTTCCATGACGACCAATAAAAAATGACAGTGTTACCCCTTATGTTTTTTTTCAAGACGACTGATGAAAACGACAGTGTAACCCCTTATGCATTTTTCCATGACGACCGAAAAAAAACGACAGTGTAAACCCTTAAGTTTTTTTCTTGACTGATAAAAAACGACAGTGTTACCCCTTATGTTTTATTTTCATGACCACCAAAAAAAAACAACACTGTTACCCCTTATGTCTTTTTTCATGACGACCGATTAAAAACGACAGTGTTACCCCTTATGTTTTATTTTCATGACGACCGATAAAAAACGACAGTGTTACCCCTTATGTTTTATTTTCATGACGGCCGATAAAAAATGACAGTGTTACCCCTTATATCTCTTTTTCATGACGACCAATAAAAAATGACAGTGTTACCCCCTACGTTTTATTTTCATGACCACCGATAAAAAACGACAGTGTTACCTCTAATGATTTTTTTGAAGACGACCGATAAAAAACGACAGTGTTACCCCTTATGTTTTATTTTCATGACGACGGATAAATATGACAGTGTTTCCCCTTATGTTTTATTTTCATGACGACCGATAAAAAACAACAGTGTTACCCCTTATGTTTTATTTTCATGACGGCCGATAAAAAATGACAGTGTTACCCCTTATATCTCTTTTTCATGACGACCAATAAAAAATGACAGTGTTACCCCCTACGTTTTATTTTCATGACGACCGATAAAAAACGACAGTGTTACCTCTAATGATTTTTTTGAAGACGACCGATAAAAAACGACAGTGTTACCCCTTATGTTTTATTTTCATGACGACGGATAAATATGACAGTGTTACCCCTTATTTTATTTTCAAGACGACCGATAAAAATGACAGTGTTACCACTTATGCTTTATTTTCATGATGGCCGATAAAAAACCAACACTGTTACCCCTTATGTCTTTTTCCATGACGACCGATTCAAAACGACAGTGTTACCCCTTACGTTTTATCAATGATCACCAATAAAAAACGACAGTTTTACCCTTACGTTTTATTTTCACGAAGACCAATAAAAAACGACAGTGTTACCCCTTATGTTTTTTTAATGATCACCAATAAAAAACGACAGTGTTGCCCCTTATGTTTTTTCATGACGGCCGATAGAAAATGACAGTTTAACCCCTTACGTGGTTTTCATGACGGCCGATAAAAAATGACAGTGTCACCCCTTATGTATTTTTCAAGACTACTGATGAAAACGACAGTGTTACCCCTTTCGTTTCATTTTCATGACGACCGATGAAAAACGACAGTGTTACCCCTTATGTTTTATTTTCATGACCTCCAATAAAAAACAACAGTGTTACCCCTTATGTTTTATTTTCATGACGGCCAATAAAAAATGACAGTGTTACCCCTTATATCTCTTTCCATGACGACCAATAAAAAATGACAGTGTTACCCCTTATGTTTTTTTTCAAGACGACTGATGAAAACGACAGTGTAACCCCTTATGCATTTTTCCATGACGACCGAAAAAAAACGACAATGTAAACCCTTAAGTTTTTTTCTTGACTGATAAAAAACGACAGTGTTACCCCTTATGTTTTATTTTCATGACCACCAAAAAAAAACAACACTGTTACCCCTTATGTCTTTTTTCATGACGACCGATTAAAAACGACAATGTAAACCCTTAAGTTTTTTTCTTGACTGATAAAAAACGACAGTGTTACCCCTTATGTTTTATTTTCATGACCACCAAAAAAAAACAACACTGTTACCCCTTATGTCTTTTTTCATGACGACCGATTAAAAACGACAGTGTTACCCCTTATGTTTTATTTTCATGACGACCGAAAAAAAACGACAGTGTTACCCCTTATGTTTTATTTTCATGACCACCAAAAAAAAACAACACTGTTACCCCTTATGTCTTTTTTCATGACGACCGATTAAAAACGACAGTGTTACCCCTTATGTTTTATTTTCATGACGGCCGATAAAAAATGACAGTGTTACCTCTAATGATTTTTTTGAAGACGACCGATAAAAAACGACAGTGTTACCCCTTATGTTTTATTTTCATGACAACGGATAAATATGACAGTGTTACCCCTTATTTTATTTTCAAGACGACCGATAAAAAGTGACAGTGTTACCACTCATGTTTTATTTTCATGATGGCCGATAAAAAACGACAGTGTTACCCCTTATGTTTTATTTTCATGACCACCAAAAAAAAACAACACTGTTACCCCTTATGTCTTTTTCCATGACGACCGATTCAAAACGACAGTGTTACCCCTTACGTTTTATTAATGATCACCAATAAAAAACGACAGTTTTACCCTTACGTTTTATTTTCACGAAGACCAATAGAAAATGACAGTTTAACCCCTTACGTGGTTTTCATGACGGCCGATAAAAAATTACAGTGTTACCCCTTATGTTTTATTTTCATGACGACGGATAAATATGACAGTGATACCCCTTATTTTATTTTCAAGACGACCGATAAAAATGACAGTGTTACCCCTTATGTTTTATTTTCATGACCACCAATAAAAAACAACTGTTACCCCTTATGTCTTTTTCCATGACAACCGATTAAAAACGACAGTTGCCCCTTACGTTTTATTAATGATCACCCCTTATATCTCTTTCCATGACGACCGATTAAAAACGACAATGTTACCCCTTACGTTTTATTAATGATCACCAATAAAAAACGACGGTTTTACATTCACGTTTTATTATCTTGACGACCGGTAAAAAATGACAGTGTTACCCCTTTCATTTTATTTTCATGACGACCGATGAAAAACCACAGTGTTACCCCTTATGTTTTATTAATGATCACCCCTTATATCTCTTTCCATGACGACCGATTAAAAACGACAGTGTTACCCCTTATGTTTTATTAATGATCACCAATAAAAAACCACAGTTTTACCCATACGTTTTATTTTCATGACGACCGATAAAAAACGACAGTATTACCCCTTATATCTCTTTCCGTGACGACCAATAAAAAATGACAGTGTTACCCCTTTCGTTTTATTGTCATGACGACCGATAAAAAAATGACAGTGTTACCCCTTATGTTTTTTTTCCATGACGACCGATGAAAAATGAGTGTCATTTTCATGACCACCAATAAAAAAAAGCATTGTTACCCCTTATGCTTTTTTAAGGATCACCAATAAAAAACAACTGTGTTTTACAAACACTGCGCTGCTCGATGATAATCAAGATCCATTACATCCTCCAAACCGATGACACGGATGGGGGGGGGCTTCAGGCCCTGCGGAGGAAGGAGATCTTCAGGGCGTCGGGGATGTCCAGCTGACCGGCGTGGAGCTCCGGGGGGGGCAGGTAGGGCAGCGTGACGGGGTACACGTGGCCCACGTCCATCACCAGCTGCGGAGGACGGCCGTCTGAGCGCCGCTTCAGGACGCTCTGTCGGAGCGGAGGAAGGGCGTTAATAAGGAACGCCCATCTCTACCACCTCCACCACAACACCCTGTTCACACTCACCACCACCACCACCACCATCTTCACACTCACCACCACCACCATCTTCACACTCACCACCACCACCACCACCACCATCTTCACACTCACCACCACCAACGACACCAACTCCAGCCCCACCACAATCACCATCTCCACCACCTCCACCAGGCCTCCTCGTATGTTATACAATGTGCAATAATAATACAGACAGTAACCATTTATTACCAGAACGGAGCGTATGAAATTCAGAGTGACTTTTTCTTCGAGGTCGCTTTGTGGCGTGTAGAGTTTGAGGATCTTCAGGATCTGTTGGGCAAAAATAAAAGCTTTCTCAGAGAGCGAGCGAGAGCGAGAGCGAGAGAGAGAGAGAGAGAGAGAGAGAGAGACGCACAGACAGACAGACAGACAGACAGACAGACAGACAGACAGACAGACAGACAGACAGACAGACAGACAGACAGACAGACAGACAGACAGACAGACAGACAGACAGACAGACAGACAGACAGACAGACACACAGAGATCGAAAGAGAGGAAGAACAAGGGAGCCACCTGCTGGCTGGATAGTACATTGCAGGTCTCGACCAGCGCCTCTGCGTCCGCCTCTGTCTTCTTCCCGACTTGCAGCAGCTGAGCCGCCTGGATGAGCGGCTCCAGCTCCGCCACAGCGCCCCCTGCCTGCAGGTTGTGGCTCCGCAGCCACTCCTCCAACACACTGATGTTATATCTTAAGCAGAGGGAAAGGACACGTACAACTTATAATACTGCTTCGGGGGATGGGGGGGGATGTATTTTATTAGAATTGGGTTTCATATGCTGTTACGTTTACCAAACTAGGATTTATTTCAGACTTTTTCTGACAGCAGTAAGATTAGAGGATATACAGACACCAATATACTAATACAAAAATACAAGAAGCAACTGTACAAGGTGGAACATCTCGCGCCCTTTGTTGATTATTTCACTCCGTCCTTGCGTTTCTCTTTCTTTAACAATTACTCCCTTTAATTGTTTTTCCCTGTCCCTGATCAACACTCCTCTCCTAGTGTATTAAGTCAGCGGGTTTCCCCTCTCCTGTGTGTGTGTGTGTGTGTGTGTCGTACCGTATCTGGAGGCCCCGCCCCCCCCCCCCCTGTGTGTGCGTGTGCGTGTGCGTGTGCGCGCGTGTGTGTGTGTGTGTGTGTGTGTGTGTGTGTGTGTGTGTGTGTGTGTGTGTGTGTGTGTGTGTGTGTGTGTGTGTGTGTGTGTGTGTGTGTGTGCGTGCGTGCGCGGCGTACCGTATCTGGAGGCCGCGCCTCCAGCAGCAGACGTCGTTCCTCAGCAGCAGGCTGTTGAGCGCGACGGCGGCGATGGCGTAGGTCAGCTGGCGGAAGGCCTGCTCCGTCAGGGCCGGGGGCGCGGCCTGCCGGCTGAGGGATCCGTGGAGGGCCCCCAGCTCCCGCAGCACCGCCGCCACGGTGGGGGGGTCCCGGGGCTCCGAGGAGCCCGCCCGCCGGCGGGACGCGGGGGGTCGGCCGCCGGTCCCCGTCAGCCCCGCGATGGCCTCGCTCTCCAGCATGGCCGGGACTGGGGGGGAGGGGGGAAGGGGGGAGGAGGAGGGAGGAGGGGAGGAGGAGGAGGGGGAGGGGGGAGGAGAGAGGAGGAGGGGGAGGAGGGAGGAAGAGGGGAGGAGAGAGGAGGAGGAGGAAGGGAGAGGGAGGAGGAGAGGAGAGGGAGGAGGGGAGGAGAGAGGAGGAGGGGGAGGAGGAGGAGGGGGAGGAGGGGGAGGAGGAAGGGAGAGGGAGGAGGAGAGGGGAGGGAGCGGGAGGTGGAGAGGGGAGGGAGGAGCAGGAGGAGGGAGGAGGAGGGAGGAAGGGAGAGGGAGGAGAGAGGAGGAGGGGGAGGAGGAAGGGAGAGGGAGGAGGAGAGGGGAGGGAGGAGGGGGAGGGGGGAGCAGGAGGAGGGGGGAGGAGGGAGAAGGGGGAGGGAGGAGGGGAGGGAGATGAGAAGAGGTGATGCCAGTATCATTGTTATCGTGGTATCATACCTTTTTAATTTGACCATTTTAATTTACAGGAGTACCCCCTGCAGTACCCCTGCAGTACCCCTAGGGGTACGCGTTCCCCCATTCGAGGACCACTTCTGTAGGGGGGCTAAACGCGGCGAAACGCAGTACCTATGATGGGGTGGAGGCGGGCCTGGGTGAGGGACAGCAGCTGCTGGTAGGCCTGGATGCAGAGGCTGCTCAGGGCGTGGCTCACGTCAGAGAGGTCAGAGGTCAGGGGCGCCCGCCCCTCTGAGCCTGGGGTCCCCGCCTGGGGGTCACAGAGAAAGGAATAGGAATAAGGAACTTAAAGGTCCCCTATTAGACCACCAGGTGTGAGTGTGATTAGCCGTTACAGGCCGTTTTGGAAATCTGCCTCTTCTGACATCACAAGTGGGCGTGTCCACCTAGATGTGTGCTGGATAGATCAGTCTACCAGGCTACCCAGTGGACTGAAGCACACGTCGCTCATCTGTCCGTCATACATCTAGGTGGACACGCCTATATGTATGTCAGTGCTTGTGATGTCAGAAGATTTTCAACTTTAAATTGATCCGTATTGTTCGACTTTTTTGTTTGACTTTTTTTTGTTTGTGTTTTGTTACCTATTTCTTACATTTGGGCCGGGTTTTGAAATGCAGATGCTGAACTATAATATTTTAAAAACAAACCTTTTTGGGTGAATGTTGCATCAGCAGATCATTCAGCAGGCAGGCGTTTTTCAGCCACAGAGCGGTCATATTGACATCACTGGAGTGCTTCTGTAGACAATAAGCAGACAGATTTCACATGACTTCCAGGAATAACAATAATAATGTGTTGTGAGTGCACTTAATTACATTACATGGCACTGTATTATTTCACATTCAACACAGGGCTTTTTGCACTGCTTTGATTTACTGTTCTAGGTCAGCCAGCCCACAATTCTGAAGATGTTTTTTAAGGTCAATAAAGTTGTAATATGGTTTGTAAATAAGAATGCATCATGGGATTTTCATGTTTTAACTTTTTTACCCTAGAACCCTGTGTCGGTTGGTGTTAGTTCCATAGCTACCCTAGTGGTTGGTGTTAATACCCCAGGACCCCGTGTCGGTTGGTGTTAGTTCCCTAGCTACCCTAGCGGTTGGTGTTGTTACCCCAGGACCCTGGGGTGGTTGGTGTTAGTACCCCAGGACCCTGTGTCGGTTGGTGTTAGTACCATAGCTACCCTAGCGGTTGGAGTTAGTACCCCAGGACCCTGTGTCGGTTGGTGTTAATACCCCAGGACCCTGTGTCGGTTGGTGTTAGTACCCCAGGACCCTGGGTCGGTTGGTGTTAGTACCCCAGGACCCTGGGTCGGTTGGTGTTAATACCCCAGGACCCTGTGTTGGTTGGTGTTAGTACCCCAGGACCCTGGGTCGGTTGGTGTTAGTACCCCAGGACCCTGGGTCGGTTGGTGTTAGTACCCCAGGACCCTGGGTCGGTTGGTGTTAATACCCCAGGACCCTGTGTTGGTTGGTGTTAGTACCCCAGCCGCCCTAGCGGTTGGTGTTGCTGCCGTACGTCACCTTCAGCGCTGCCTTCATGGCGGTGACGGCGTTGCTGCAGAAGGAGCGCGTGCGGTCGTGGTCTCCGCCGCGGTCGGTGTGACGCACACACAGGAACAACACGCGGGCTGGCAGCCCGGCCGGGAGGGACAGAGCGCTGTCAACGCGCACGTCTGAGGATCACGCACACGCGCACATAGAACCCACACGTGTGTGCGCGCACACACACACACACACACACACACACACACACACACACACACACACACACACACACACACACACACACACACACACACACACACACACACAAACATAAACATGCAGACACATGGAGACACACACATGGACGCTTGTGTGTGCACACACACATGCATACAGGTGCGTACACACACACACAAACACACTTGCGCACACACACAAACACACAAACACACACACACACATACAGAAACACACCCACATGTGGTCATGCCTATAAAGCAAGCCAAAGTCAGCCGAAACCTACTATACTCAGTCCAGCTGCCTTAAACCAATAGCATGAGCCGATGAGCCGCCTAATCAATATGAGTTGTGTGTTTTCTTTTCCATCCCCGAAACGGGGGGCCGGGGGGGCAGAGTGAAGGCCTCTTTAATGAGGCAAACAGCGTCTGCCGACTTGCCAGTACTTTTCCGCATTGGATTCGGGGATATTGACGGGAGCAGAGTTTTACTGGAGCTCAGACGAGTGACGAGGCAGACGGATCGTAAACAGAGATGATTGGGGCCAGTGGCTCTCTCTCCTCCTCCCAGTGACTCACTCTCTACAATACTGTTGCACTGTGTTGTACTCTGTTGCACTGTGTTGTACTCTGTTGTACTCTGTTGCACTGTGTTGTACTCTGTTGTACTCTGTTGTACTCTGTTGCACTGTGTTGTACTCTGTTGCACTGTGTTGTACTCTGTTGCACTGTGTTGCACTGTGTTGTACTCTGTTGCACTGTGTTGTACTCTGTTGTACTGTGTTGTACTCTGTTGTACTATGTTGTACTGTGTTGTACTCTGTTGCACTGTGTTGTACTCTGTTGCACTGTGTTGTACTGTGTTGTACTCTGTTGCACTGTGTTGTACTCTGTTGTACTGTGTTGTACTGTGTTGTACTCTGTTGTACTGTGTTGTACTCTGTTGTACTGTGTTGTACTGTGTTGTACTCTGTTGTACTGTGTTGTACTCTGTTGTACTGTGTTGTACTCTGTTGTACTGTGTTGTACCTTTGTACTGTGTTGTACTCTGTTGTACTATGTTGTACTTTTGTACTGTTGTACTCTGTTGTAATGTGTTGTACTGTGTTGTACTATGTTGTACTGTGTTGTACTGTGTTGTACTGTGTTGTACTATGTTGTAATGTGTTGTACTGTGTTGTACTCTGTTGTACTGTGTTGTACTGTGTTGTACTGTGTTGTACTATGTTGTACTGTGTTGTACTGTTGTAGTGTTGTGTGTAGTGTTGTTGTGTTTTTCAGATACATACTTGTATGGTTTACTGTGTCGTGGACTGGACGGGGGAGATGGACAGGGTCGGGGACGGAGAGAGAGAGGGGGGAGTGGACAGAGAGAGGGGGGGAGGTGGAGAGAGAGAGGGGGGGAGGTGGACAGAGAGAGAGGGGGGGAGGTGGACAGAGAGAGGGGGGAGAGAGAGAGAGGGGGGAGGTGGACAGAGAGAGGGGGGGAGAGAGAGAGAGGGGGGAGGTGGACAGAGAGAGGGAGGGAGGTGGAGAGAGAGAGAGGGGGGGAGGTCGACAGAGAGAGGGGGGGAGAGAGAGAGAGGGGGGAGGTGGACAGAGAGAGGGAGGGAGGTGGAGAGAGAGAGAGAGAGGGGGGAGGTGGACAGAGAGAGGGCGGGAGGTGGACAGAGAGGGGGGGTAAGTTTGTATTTTCTTGCCCTCTTGGGGCTAGGGTCAGGGGGTTGTCATGCATATACGGCCAGTAAAGCCCTCTGAGACTGTACCTCTGATTAAGGGCTTTACAATTAAAATTGGAATTGAATTGAATTAAATTGAATTGAAGTGGCAGATTGCTGACCATGTGATCAACCAGCGAGTGTCCAACCCCGACTGTACCTGTGATGAGGTTCTTGATGAGCTTGGCCTCCTCTCGCTTCCGAACCTCCAGGAGGCCTCGCGGGTCCTGGGGCTTGGGTTGGGTCGCAGGGGGCCCGGGGACCTCTAAAGGGGCCATAGGGGTGTCAGCTGGACAGCAGACATGAGGACGCAGCCAACCACACAGAAGCAGAGCAGAGAGAAAACCACACACATGTAATCCTATTCTTCTTTATTATAAGATTTTGGTTATTATGCAAAATAAATGTTTTTATTCTACTTCATTTAAGAATGCTCGATTCTGATTGGCTGGGAGGGGTGCATTAATCCGGCATATTGCCCGCTGATTTGTCGGTTCTACTTGCTGCTGACTGAGCACAGTAGATCAATACGCCGCTTGCATCGTTTTCTATCACATACATTTCCAAGATGAGGTCCATAGTAAAAATAAACCAAGGAGTGCATGTTTGATCGATCGTCATTAAAGCTGACTTGATACGAATGTAGCAGCTACGTTATTAAACTAGTGATCAGATCCAGCCTTGTGTGGCACTGGTTGCTATAGAAACGAGTTACCTACAGCTGAGCTAACGTTATTCACCGTAGTTCTAAAGGGAACTACTTTTCGAGGGAGATGAACTTAAACAGAGTGTACATTTAATAAGCATGCAATACGAATGCAATACGAATTTATTATGTTGGCCGGCGCGAAGTAGAATAAACGGAATAATCACCTCAAGGCAGGGCAATAAACAGTTTGATATGCCCGGCCTCTCGGTGATTATTCCTTACATAATTTACTCCCATGGCAAATTATGGCTTTAGGTAAAATCGTCATGCACTATGAACATGAACAGTAATTCCTTTACTGAATCCAAACATGAGAACATAATTAAACTTCCTTTACTGAATCCAAACATGAGAACATAATTAAACAAAAATATGGGAACATATAAGACTTGGTTGTGATTAAGTGTAAACTGTGTGGAAGGGGGTTGACTGTACATTGCATTGTATCTGATGGACGTACGTATCACGGGCCATATTGTACCGGTTTGTGCTAACAGTCTTCTCAGGGTGACTGTGGCTCGAAGCTCCTTCAGCTCCCTCCTCAGTCTCACACACTCCAGCTCCCGAACCTCCAACATCTCAAGTACATCCTGTAGACACGCAGAGGGTGAGAGGGAGAAAGGCAGAGAGAGGGGGAGAGGGAGAGAGGGAGAAAGGGAGAAAGGCAGAGAGTGGGGGCGAGGGAGAGAGGGAGAAAGGCAGAGAGTGGGGGAGAGGGAGAGAGGGAGAAAAGCAGAGAGAGGGGAGAGGGAGAGAAGCAGAGAGGGGGAGAGAGGGAGAGGGAGAAAGAGAGAGGCAGAGAGAAGTAGAGAGAGCCCATTAAAACCGAAAGCGACCACTCTGTGTTTATCTGAAGTGCATCTGTGGATCAATCCGCAGTAATGGATCCAAAATGGACCCAACATTTCCAACACAAACAATGGCTGATGGCTCCAAGGAAGACGGCTTGAGACGGCAAGTAAGGATGGGTTTAATGCAGAGAAGGAAGTCTTCTTCTCATCCTCATCTCCCTCCTAAGCCTCATTCTCATCCTCATCAGCATGGTGGAATAATTATACATAAGTAATGCATGGTCTGAACAGTCCGACTCCCCCGCACACATTATGTGTGAGGGTTGTGCTCGTACCTCCTGCTGGGCAGTGGCGCGACGGCCACTAGGAGGCCTGCCAGCCAGCGTCCTGGCAGCCTCCAGCTCCTCCTCCAACTGCCTGCATTGGCTGCTCAGCTGCACCTCCAGGAACCTGACCGCACACAGACACACAAACACAGACAAGCTCACCAACACGGCCCCGAAGAGCTCACAGCCCGGCACGGCAAGGCTGCCGCCGCCGTAAGAGGGGGCGTCTTTCCTTCAGGACGAGCATCTTGAACCATCGACTGACTTGTTGGCGACCCGCACGGCGTCGTAGGCGTGTCCTAGGTCCTCGCCGCTCATCTGTGTGTTGGAGGCTTTGGCCACGCCCATCCTCTCCATCAGAGGGTCCTGAACGTACCAACGTAAGCGTCACCTGACCTTCCCCGCTATCGGATGTACAGAAACAGCCCATAATGTCTCTACTCTACGTATTTACAGAACCATCCCATAATATCTATTATACGTATTTACAGAAACATCCCATAATGTCTCTACCATTCGTCTTTACAGAAACATCCCATAATGTCCCTATTATAGGTACAGAAACATCAAATAATGTCTCTACTATACGTATTTACAGATCCATCCCATAATGTCTCTACCATTCGTATTTACAGAACCATCCCATAACGTCTCTACCATTCGTATTCACAGAACCATCCCATAATGTCCCCTTCCACTGATGGTTTTCTAGTGCCCCCCCCCTAACCAGTACCAGCAGAGCTTGTACTTTTATCTGTCCAATACTTTTATCTCTGCGGTTCTCAGCGCCACACCCACCATGAGCCGCCCGGGGCCCCAGGCTGGGGACCCCCGGTCCGGGACGGGTTCTGGGGGTCCTGGGGACCCGGGGGTTCCGGAGACACTGACCCTGTCGACCGCCTCGGGGAATGCCCCCCCGGACGGGAGGGAGAAGGGGGAGAGAGGGGGGAGGCCGGGGGAGGCAGGCCCCGGGGAGAATGGCCCCGGGGAGGGAGGCTCCAAGCCCAGGCTCTGGATGGAGTCCGTCCGTCTGTGGCCCTGGGCGCGCTGCCATGGCAACCAGCGGGGATGGAGCGAGGTGGTTATGGTTAGCATGTTATATTCAAGGAAAACAAATATAGTCAGAGTGTTTATAACAAAGATTATAATCCAAATAATAATTAATAATAATAAAAAGTAATACAAAAAGTAATCCATAAAAAGTAATCCATAAAAAGTAATCCAAAAGCTCCTATTCCTAAAAAATGGTCTGAAACAAAATTCCTAAAAACGTGATCCGTACCTTGCGAACCAAAAGCCTTTTCACATGTTTTGGGCTTCAAACTTACTTTAGTGTAAGTGTAACATGTGAAATGTGGTTGATGTATGTTAGTGTCCTGTTCACACTTAGTTTCCATAGTTTGTTTCGTTTTAGTTAACAATAATAACCTTTGGATAGAGGAGAGCTGCCGTGAGAAGTGTGTGTAGTTTGTGAGTGATGTGCACGTGTGAGTCTCGTGCATGTGAGTCTCGTGCACGTGTGAGTGACGTGCACGCGTGAGTGAGGTGCACGTGTGAGTGAGGTGCACGTGTGAGTCTCGTGCACGTGTGAGTGAGGTGCACGTGTGAGTGAGGTGCACGTGTGAGTGAGGTGCACGTGTGAGTCTCGTGCACGTGTGAGTGACGTGCACGCGTGAGTGACGT